>NW_026866037.1:0-27166 GCF_026571515.1 Ruditapes philippinarum | reverse complement strand
GAAATAGAATCTATAAATCTATAAAAAATTTAAAATGTATCGTCCTTTAAATAATATTGTAAAATACTTTCATATTGGCTTTAAACTCTTAATCCCAACAAAAAATTACCAAATATCGCTGTAACGCTATATGGATATTATTCAAACAAATATGCGCGTTCAGAGTGAGTTTACCTCCCTTTACGAGATACTTTATTCTCTTATTAATTATTAACATTTTGTCATTTTAAATTTTGAGTGCATAATATTTGTAATAACAGATTATTACAACAATTTCACAGTTATCTATGAGTAAAACTTGTAATAAACTATTTAAATTAACAAGTTCCAGTTTTTATTAAACCAGGGCAACTGGTTATAACAAACACACGAACAGAAAAATAAAAACAAATAACAGTAAAAAATCACTAATATCACAATAAAAAAAATAAAATTATGACTAGCTAAATAAACAAAAAGAAGATATTATTGTTCATTTTAACAACTGATTTCAATACAACATGTATTTTACATTGTAACAAATGGGAACGGAGAATGAGAAGTAATAATTACCTTAATTTTAACATAATGTTTTTACAAAATAAAGATACTTTAAGTAGAATTTTTTATCAAAACTATTCATTAATCTGTCAAGTTTAAAACTATTGGGATGAATATAAAAACTTGAAAGAAGAGATCATTAAAGTACGAACATTCAAATAAGTAGTGAAATCCATCAACAATAGCTTGATACGGACAAAAAGAACAGAGCCTACAGTATTATTATGATCAAATGCCAAACAACTGGTAATAGGTGAATCGTTGTTCTAGATTTACATAAATGTTTGCCTATATCACATGGAATACATCTAGGTATTTTTCAAATGAAACAACCAGAAACATAGTCACGAAGTAACAATGTAACGGTTTGTCATAGTCACTCTGTGCTATATTAAATTAATTTTGCATCAAATCTGCTGAAACTCAATGACTTTTTTCTCAATTTCAACGAAATATTTTTAAGCTGCAGTTATCTGTGAAAATTGAAAAGATTCTATTATTCTTTCATCAAAAATGAAAAAAAAACTACAAGTTAATAGTTTTATACACTGGGGTCTTTTCAATTATTAAACTACCTAACAACATAATTAGTCATACGGTAGTGAACGCCATGTAACGATCTCAAAATTGACCATCGGTAAAAATGTGAATTCCCACAATTCTAGATGTGCATTTTATAATGAAGCGTAGTAAATTATTCACAGGGTACGTTTTCAACATTTTTATATGAAATTCAAAACTGTGTTTTTTAAACAATCGAATTTTGATTCTATATCCTCCTTACTTTCCTCTTTACATGTATTTATTAAATATTTCAATCGGATTTCATACAGTCTTTGTGGAGTCAAGGTTCTTGTGTGTTCAGAATATGCAATGCTATGAAAATTGTTGTTCCCATCCATTATATTGTTCTTGCTAAAGGGACTCACTCCACTGAGGTTTTTTGACATGATGGGACTGAAATATTTTTTTCAGATAAATGTACTATTTGATGTAGTTTTAGACCACTAATCTTTGTGCAAAATTTCAGATCATTCGCACACTTCGTTTTTTCCAGAATAATTATTCTAAACAATACCATTTAGATACTTATATACCTTTAGATTACAGTGTATACTTATACCTTTTGATTACACTATTTTGATATGGAAGATTTGCGTTTTTGTATATGTATGTTATGCCTTTTGCGACTCAATAATTCAATATCGCTCTGTTGATACGAGAAGTCATTAGCACTGATTGAAATCTGTTAGAATCAGCAACCACTTCCACAATTTAAGATGGTCCATAATTTCATCTCGGAAAGTTTACAAGAATAGCTCATCCTTACTTATGAAAACATCAATTGTCTGAGTCAATTTCTTTGTGGAATTAATCATTTCAGCATATGTTACACGCATTGTTTATGAAGATATTTACATGTAGTATACAAATGTAAAATCAAATAAAAACACAAATGTAGTGTACATCCATATAATTATAGAATACATAATTTATACGATTTTTTTTTCTTCTCAGCTATGCATTTCAGCTGGATTTATTCTCAGTAAAGTTCTCTTAACATACCAAAGTAGTACGTGACGCGTTTAAAGTAGTTGAAAAGGCTTGACATTAGCATAAAAAAACAACAACAAAAACGCAAAAAGTTAACATTTACACCTTGTGAGACGAAGGCAAGACAACCCTAACTCTCCAATCTCAAATCTACTTCAGTTTCAAGCACATTGTATAGCACCTGAAAACAAAACAAAATTAGGACATGAATTGTATGTCGATTAAGGTCGGAGGTTTCAAACACCCTGTCCCTCACTGCTGTGACCTCAAATCCCGCCAGGGACATTTGATAATTTCGTATGAGAAAGCGATCCATTGAGAAATTAAAAGGCTATTTTCTTTCTTTTAGAACAGGAGTATCTACTTTATTTCCTTATTTTAGGGCTGGAATGTATATTGATAACTTAATCCAGCACTCTGAACACATGACAGGGCAGTCCCATTGTAACAGCGGTTTAAATTCATATTTGCATTTGATGATTATCCGAATGTCTTCAATCTAACATCTTTGGACATGTCAAATTTTCTTTGATGGGGTAATAAATTATGTGTTTATATAAATGAACATGTCGATCAATTGTCTTGGATAAAAGAAGGGGTCATGGTACCATAATTATTCAACCCTCTAACTCCACAATAGTTGCGTGTCATGTAATAGAAGAGCTATTTAAGCTATAAACATCATTGCAAATTGTCTAAAAATTAATTATACAAGCCCTCTTATTGAATGGATTGGGAAAACCGTCCCTGAGCTTAAAATGATGTCTCGCGCATACGAGGGAATTTTCGGTTCAATCTAATCAGTGTTTTAAAAAGTGTAATGAGAATTAAAATATAGAGTGTTTAACACATAAACTTGAAACACAATGTCCAAAATCTTGTTTCTGAGTAAGAAGAAAGTACAATAATCTGCAGTTGCAATAGTCTAAGAAGCCTGCCAATTAAAATATGAATAGATTCAATATTATATTGTTCGATTTTCTATTCTTTTTTTCCATTTTATAAAAATTATAGATAAATATTTGTGTCCAAAAAGACGACGCAATGAGCAACTGATTTCATTTCAGGATACCATTTACCGGGCAAACCAATCATTTGGCTCCACACAAAAATTTTGCTTTAAATCCTATACACTATATAAGTGGGCACTACGAATATTTTTTAAGAAAGGCACAACTTTACTTGACCCGCAATAAAAAACGCAGATTCCCAAATTGATGACTTATAGGCCCACGTGTTTCGCCCCGCGACCCCGCCAAGCGAAAAGTCGAGTATTAACAAGTTAAAAAGTCGGAAACACGCTAATCAGCGAGGGCGCGGGGCGAAGTTTAATAAATAAAACTTCGCCCTGCGGGAGCGCAGGACTATATTTTAGAAATACAACGGCGGGCGCGGAGCGAAAACGCGTGTTGTCGATACACGCCCTCACCATTTTTTTTTTGTTAATTATCGACTTTTCGCTTGGCGGGGCCGCGAGACGAAAACACGCTATTGGCGGAGGCGAGCGGCGAAGTTTGAATGAACTTCGCCTCGCACCCCGCTAATAAGTGTGTTTTTGTCCCGCGACCCCGCCGTTTTATTTCTTAAATCTCGCTCGCGCCCCCGCGGGACGAAGTTTTATTTATCAAACTTCGCCCAGCCCCTCGTTAATTAGCGTGTTTTTGCTCGGCGCCCCGATGATGTAACTTGTTAATTCTCGATTTTTCGCTTGGCGGGGCCGCGGGACGAAAACACGCTAATAAGCGGGGGCGCACGGCGAAGTTTTATTAAGTGAACTTCGCCCAGCGCCCGCGCTTATAAGCGTGTTTTCGTCCCGCGACCCCGCCGTTTTATTTCTTAAATCTCGCTCTGCGCCCCCGCGGGACGAAGTTTTATTTATCAATTTTTGCCCCGCGCTCTCGCTAATTAACGTGTTTTCGCTCCGAATCCCCGCCATTTTTACTTGTTAATTCTCGACTTTTCGCTCGGCGGGGTCGCGGGACGAAAATACGCTTATTAGCGGGGCCGCGCGGCGAAGAGATTTGATTATTAAACTTCGCCCCGCAACCTAGCTAATTAGCCTGATTTTGTCCCGTGACCCCGCCGTTTAATTTCTTAAATCTCGCTCCGCGCCCCCGCGGGACGAAGTTTTATTAAACTTCGCCCCGCGCCCTCACTAATTAGCGTGTTTTCGTACGGCGCCCTCGCCAATTAGCGTGTTTTCGCTTGGCGGGGTCGCGGGACGAAAACACGCTATTTAGCGGGGCGCGCGGCGAAGTTTTATTTATCAAACTTCGCCCCGCGTCCTCGCTAATTAACGTGTTTTCGTCCCGCGACCCCGCCGTTTTATTTCTTAAATCTCGCTCAGCGCCCTCGCGGGCCGAATTTTTATTTATTAAACTTCGCTCCGCGCCAACGCTATTAAGCGTGTTTTCGCTTCGTGTCCCCGCCATTTTAACGTGTTAATTTTCTATTTTTCGCTTGGCGGGGTCGTGGGGCGAAAACACGAATAGCACGAATCAGCCACCATAACTATGACCACTTTGGCATGAAACTGGTACGTATATATTCAATCCCAGCTCATGAACGTTTCTTTGGGCTGAGCTTGGGGGTGCAGCCCTTAAGGTGACAACGGAGTCAATTATCACTGAAAATACCTAAAATGAGATTTTTTGCTTAGTAGATTTATCAACCTTTTCTGAACACATTCGTGATTTAATTTTGGAAGCAGTTAGTCCAAAAAATGTGTTTTTAAACGTTTTAAACCGGTACCTGTACCATTTTCATCTGCTATTCGCGTAACCTGTCAATTATCGATAACGCTCCGCCCCCTGTTGAGGCATCAATGAGGGAAATCGGTAGTTCCATATATGCGTGAATTACCGATCCATACTGGTCCATACCACTCGTAATTCATGTATCGTACAAATACCGTACATCTTTTATGAATATCGTTTACCTTTTATTTAGCCTTTTTATAAAATAAGAAATTATCGGCCAATGTACGTAACATAATGTATGAAACATAAATAATTAAGCATAGCGGCAAATCGCACGACCACGGGGTTGATTAAAAATATAGTTGCTAAAATATCCATAATGTGTGAAAATAATTTGTCTGTCCCGTTAATCTGATAGATATTACATTGAGTTTATGGACTTTTTACGGATTCAAGGACTTGCTTTACATTCAACCTCGTTTTCTAACAATGTCAAGTAAATCAACAACAAAAACAGACAACATTTTTTATGTGAACTTAACTTGTGGTAAGGTCACCCTGACAATTTTCTAAACCATTTTAGGTTGTCTAAGGATGATTATTTCTCTATGAATCAATAAAAAAAGATACTAAAATATATTATCAGTGAATGCTTTGGATAAATTGTTCGCCAGTAAATCGAACACAGTACTAATAAACCTGGGACAAAGTATGGAATTTATTGTATATCCCAGTAGAAACTGGATCTCTATGTCGTGCATAGATGATACGTGTATTCATGATAATAGAAGTCAAGAAGGTCAGATCATAATGATCGCGTGATACCTTTTATTTCTATTAAAATATGTGAAGCATTTATATCAATTTTGAGGAAAAAATATATAATATCCCGTTCTTATTTGTATATCTACCATGGACTTTAAAAGACCGTCAGAAGCTCAGTTTTTGTTATTTTAATTTATATTTTAACGGAATTTCATACACGAATACACAGACAGATTAACACTGGTATAACATAATAATAATGCTTATGATAATAATAATAAACTTCAAAAGTGAAACAATTAAATACCCCGCTAGCGGTGCGCAAATACGTTCCATTTCCCCCCACCGAGTGCCTCAAATTTTACCGGAAGTCACGTGGCATGTGCGACCGATACCAGACGGACGGTAAATCACGTTAAGATTTGAAGAAATTTCTGTTATAAACTGATATTAATCAGCAACTTTTTAATTGGTCAGATGTCACTGGGTCATAAAATGTTGTTAGAGTATGTTACCGCAACTTGTGACCCTCTCTGGTGCGATATTTGTGTATTATGCAATTATTTAGCGTGAAACGTAGGGGTCCGAGAGAGAACAGCCGATTTATGACACTTCGTTTGATGCGGGTCGGACTTACTTTGAATCGGCATAACTTTTTTAATAATCAAGCAATTAACATGCGGTTTAAAGCACGTGAAAGGGAATTCATTTACGGAGGGAACCGTGTCAGGGATTTTTGTTTGCTCAATCAGCGACTTAATTATCTTTAATTACGTAATATTTATGGTGAAAAAAGTCGCATAAAATGTTTGACGTTACGTTATATTTTTTTGAGAAAAGATAGAAAAAATTTGAGACACAATTCCCCAGATATTATAAGTATGTTTATTTTCCAAAAGTTTGATGACAAAAAAAATAAAAAATGACTTTGATATGACGATTTAAAATATTAGGATTTTTATTAAAAATCAATCATTTACAAAGGCATTTTTTTCAAAAATGTTATTTTTTATGATGATTAACTACATTTAATGCACAACGATTAAATAAATAACAATTATAACTAAAATAAGTTGGTTTAAATGACATTTATATGAGTACCACGGAAAGTGTCTGTTGTCACCTTAAGCCAGGGCCTGAATCCGCCACTGTAAAACTGCCCCTTCACGAATATATGTTTTCTATTAGACTGTAAAGGCCCTGTCGCGCGTTATATTTTTGTTGACATAAAGACTTCGTGGAGTCTTCACGGCGTCCCCAACGATGCTACGGCGATGCTGCGGCGATGTTTGCGATCTTACTGCGCTCACCTCGGCGTTCTGAAGTTTCACTGGACGCCATGAGAACGCCGTCCTAGTGTGACAGGGGTTTAAACATATATAAGATTATATTGCATAACCTTTTTCTACTTATATTTATATTCTTTCCTGGGCAATTTATATATCAAGTGGTTGGTACGTATTTATATATACGTTGTATGGTCACCGCAGTTTATGTACGGAAAATTCCGATGATAGGCGAAATGAGGAAAAACTCCGTTGATCTCCATAACAGAGTTCTCGCCCCATATATTATATTGTAAGATGATCAAATATACAAAATTCAACTTGTAAAAAGGAAGTAGGGAATAAGATAGTCGATTTTAATGACTTCTACAAAAAAGAACTAAACCGTATATAGTGTGTATAGAGCATGAAGAAAGGTAGCTTATACATAAAGGTATATGACGTTAACATTTTAATCTTCTAAATGGCTTATGCAAGTTTAAGAGTTGTCACCCAATGAAAAGATTAGTTACTACGAAAGTTTGAATGAAATAATGAAAAATAGAATGCAGCTTAAATTTAAATTTAAATATCAAGCAAGATGGAATCAAGCATAATGCAAGTTCCGATTTCATCAAACGAGATGGAATCTAGCAAAATGCAAGTTCCAATGTCATCAAGCAAGATGGAATCAAGCATAATGCAAGTTCCAATGTCATCAAGCAAAAAACTATAAATGCATTAATTCTGCTCCATAGTTTAGTTAATGTCCATTTTTCTCTTTGCAAAATCCTTTTCATCCCCCCCCCCCCCCAGTCCGAAATATATCCATATTGCATCCTGGTTGTACTCCGTCTAGCATATTTAAATTTCCGAGTATTAAATCGTATTTGGTATTTAAAGTAACACAATTCTGACAAAATGCTAAAAATTGATGAGCCATTTAAATATTGTTTAATACAATATGACCTCGTGGCATTGTTGCAACACTTTTTTATCGTTACCGTACATGCAAATAAAGAAAATAAAAAAAATAAAACATCTATTGCATAGATTGCATAACTAAATATGCTCGATTCTCGAATGTTGTCTGCAATCATACTAACATGTCCAAAATTTTCTTGATATCACAAAAGAGTAACAATTAAATATATCTAAGAGCTATTTCTTTCCTTAGATCTAACTAATAATATCAAAAATGCAAGACCATTCTTTTTTATAAATTGTAATAATTTTCAATTTAATGTAAACGTACTCTACATAAATGTGTAACGAAACTTTACTTTAAGTAATGTTCAAGAATATTGAGAGAAAGTTCACTTTTTTAAAAACGCTCCACTGGTGCCGAGTAAAAAGTCATTGGTTTACTCATTTTGTAATCTGTCGACAAGATTAACAGAACCTGGAAACTCTTCAGATAAATTAAGAACTTTTGTTTTAAGCTTACATATTGTACAATTCATAAATTATATTCTCGAAACACTTTTAAAAATGTATTATTGTTGCCTTTGTGTATAATTTACCCTTTTAATACCCAGAAGCCTCGAAATTATATGCTACGGTGCTCACAGCTCTAACAGCATATTCCACGTGACCCCCTTCCACGGCATGACAAGCAACTAATGCAGAGACAGAAGGTTGAATAATTATCGAACCGTGGCCCTTGTTTTTGTACAATACAAGATCATTGTCATTTTTCTTGACAAAGACATAATTTATTCCCTCGACAGTTATTCCCGTCCATACAAAGGCGTTGTCCTTTGACATTGAATTGAAACCTTTTGATATATCTGATCTTTCATCTTGAGCCAGGTTAAGTGCATTTGGATAATCTGTTGATGTCCAGGGAGCGCCTCCATCCAAACTAAAGATGGCAGCTTTGTCACACTGGGCTTGTCCGACTCCGTCTTTAGACTGTTCAATCAAATTATCAATGTATCCATCCCAGCTCTAAAAAAATGGAAATAAAGTTTTACTTTCTAATTCATTATATACAGCAAAGTTAAATATCTGGTGCACATGCAAAAAGCAAAGTGCTGTTATCGACAAGCCCCGATGATTTTATGCAAGAAGGGGGGGGGGTGATAAGAAACTATGGGTAAGGGAAAATAATTATGTTACCGGGCTTTGTTCAATGATAATATAAAAACAAAGATGAGAAAAACAAGAAGGCACACAAAAGTGTCAAAAAGTCAAAAGTGATTCGCATGCATAACACATTATGGTCAAGTTCTGCAAAATATAATTGAATACATACAAAAAACAAACAAACAAAATAGTTAATTTAAAGATCTTGTAACTCAATTTTATTTGGTTTTATATCATAAATATGATGCCCAAATGAAGATTTATCAATATTGTAAGTTCCAAAAAGCATTATTTATAAACATATTACCGAATTTACATTTCATGTAAATAAAGGGAGGTAATATAGAAATTTATTTAAGCCAAATTTTTCAATATAAAATGAACGCATATATTTTAATGATTATCTTTAATGCGTATACACATTTGCAGTACATATTTAACACATTCTTTGATGTTTGGGTATTGTTTTAAAAGAATAATTATATACATATATAAAATTTCAACTTTACTGTATGTAACATCCTAAATTACAACATATAGGATATTTAATTCGAACCTACAATCTTCAATTTGAAACTATATATATACAAAAGTCTAACACCTTTTACATAACACAGGCTAGTAAGGCAAGTGTCATGCTGGTAGTTCTAAGTTGTTACCAAACATAAAAATTCGTATGGTTTTCGGAAATACTTTCTGACAAAGGTCATTGAATAGTCAAATGTAACATTATATCAACAGGCAATAATAGTTAAATATTATCATTATATTAATTCCCAGATAAAGAATTTACATTAAAATATAGTGCATTAGAAACAACTTTAAAAAATAATATATTTTATATGTGTCACAGGGTATAATTTATAATAGAAACTCCTGGCGTAGGTTCGTCAATTTAATATAATACCAAGGAAGAGGCTAAAAACATAAATACACGATTATAATACAAGTTAATTAAAACATAGATGAAATACAACAATACAACAACTGAACGATGCAAATAAGAATTATTTCAAGTAAATGAATAAAATGAAAATATTCTTACCACAGCGTCTCAATACAAAAAGTAAATAACTTAATAATAAGTTATTTCCAAAAAATCCATTAAATAAACTTATAGAATTAGTGTACTAATAGTAAGTAGAATTGTATATCTCAACTCGTAAGAGAATAAAGACGAAGTGAAGTGGAGAAGGAAAGTTCGCGGGAATTTGGAAGAAAGAAAATGTTAAAAACCAATCTAAAACTTTCTCTCAAAACTCTTTCATACAACATACAAAACGATTGGACATACAAAAACAGTTCACAAAATTGCACGAGATACAGACATAGTTGAATTGTTTCGGCTGTTTCCGTGAATTTCCGCTAATAAGCGTATGTTACGGAATCATCCGATACAATACAATAGCAGACGATAACAGACGCCACGGAGACAAACGATAATCGACGCATGCGCGGACATTAAGATTACTTTTACCGCGACTAAATGACGAACAGTGCACGGCAAATGAACAATTAATATATTTTGTATCATAGTTTGGGGGCCTTTCTGTTGAAAATGTGTCCGAGTTAAATCGTATACATATACACTTAACGAAACTTATAAGTACTCCGACCAATTTTTTATTATATTGTGTTAGAATTACTATAACTAGTCTAAGTCGATACTGTATAAACTTTAATCATAGTATCATCATTTTATAATATTAAATGCATTTTACAATAACTCAAACTTAACAGAAAATTAGTAACTGAGATCACCATTGTAAAAAAAATCAAATACCTTCAAGTTTAGTCAATTAAGTCAATACCCGGAGTTTTCCTGCAAGTTTGAAATCGGAGTACTTATAAGTTTTGTTAAGTGTACATGCACCCTGCGTTAACTGGAGTGCGGGTATTAGTTACCCGCACGCCAATGCATGTCCATTGATTGGCTCATTTTTGCTGGGGTTTACTTATTGTGACGGCAGAGAAAGAGAAAGCGACAGAAATGTCATATTTAGATGCTCGTTCATTGGTTACTTTTCTCCGGGGTTTCATATTGTGACAACAGGGAACGTGTTTTTATGTTTGACTATGATACAAAAGAGAAAGAACATCAAAACAAATTAAGTTCTGCACTAGATTTATATAATGTGTGTAAGCTAAACTTTTATGACGCAGAATATTTTGATTTGATGCCAACTCACTTGAGACGATTTATTACTAGATTAAGAACTTCTGCACATAGCCTAAGAATACAAACTGGAAGATATGCTAGAAATAGAATACAAAGACATGAACGTTATTGTAAATGTTGTTCTGTAAGAGACCTGGAAGATGAATTTCATTTTATTCTCATATGTCAATGTTATTCAAGTATTCGTAGCATTTATATCAAAAGATACAATTTTGTAAATCCAAGTATGTTTAAATTTATAGCGCTGTTACAAAGTAAAAATAGGAATGAGCTATGCAAATTAGCAGTTTATTATAAAAAGCTATGACTATTAGAAATTCGATAATAAATTATGTTCATGATAATACAAAATAGTTGATATGTTCATCCTCGTTTAACTGAGGCTTAACAACATATTATGTTTTAATATTAGCATATTTTTGTCTTTTATATTATTGCATTGATTGCTCGCAATCTGAAATGTATTTGTTACTCTGAAATTATAAGACGTATATGAACAGAACAGAACAGAACATACGTTTTATTTAGACTTGTACATAGTACATCGTCATGCAAATAGATAAATAAAACAATTATCACGTCACGTGATCATGGTAACACACAAGTACATGTACAATATAATACTTAGAATATTTAATAGAATTTACATTGTTTACAAAAATAATGTTATGAGTAATAAGTAAATAATTTCTCAATCATAGCAGTAATAGAAATTCTATTGGCAACCTCACAGGATATTGTATACCATATTTTACCATTTTTTATTTTTATGATGATGTACTATGTAAAAATCAAAGAAATAAAAGTTCTGTTCTGTATTGCCAAGGGCCGAAAAGGCAATTAAAAGATTTGAATTGAATGGCATTGTTAATTACTGTTCTTTAAAGTATTGTTTGATATGAAATGATCTATAACTCTCACCTGTGAGCAAACACGTCCAAACAACACGATCAAAAACAGCGATAGTTTGTAATACATAATTTCCAATATAGGTTAAAATAGCGATATGTCCTAACGTTCAATGCGTTATGCTGCTTGAATGAATTTTATTATATATTTTTGTCCATTTCTTTCCTCGATGATTAATCAATCGCAGATCCAATCAGAATTATTAATGCTTGCTACAGGCACCAACCTCGTTTTTCGATTGTCCAACCAGAATGCACAGTCCATCAGAATTGTTTAATGCTTGCTACAGGCACCAACCTCGTTTTTTCGATTGTCCAACCAGAATGCAGAGTCCATCAGAATTGTTAATGCTTGCTTCAGTCACCCGCCTCTTGTTTCCATTGTCCAACCAGAATGCCGATTGATTAAATAAACAAATTTATTTGAGAACTGACGCATGCGCACATTGATACGTTTATTCATTTCCAGTTTGAAGTTTTATTTGAATAATAAAGCATTAAAAGAACTTTTAATCGCTATTTTATTCGTAACGAGACACGTGCCAATGATACTGTGGTATACGAAATAGCCAAGCCACTATACTGACTGTTCAGATATTATTATATTTTACTTGTATTTTGTTATGTGTCAGTTCTATTCATATCCAAGTTTTAGCTACTATGATATCCAAAGAAACATATGTTTCACGCTACTGATTTTGCAATGGCACAAAATTCACATTGTTCTGTCTATATTTGAAATGTACGTATTATGGAAATCATATTCATATCATACGATCATTCTATTCACTTTTCAATCTGATTTCATTTTGTCGGAAATCTCATTGTCCTCAACTGTACAATAAAGCAAGTTGACAAATGTGTGTAACAACTTCGTAACTGATTAAAAATAACAAACATGAGCATGTAATACTATATTCATGTAAACTTGTGAAAACGTTTTTGTTCAAGGACACAGCGTCTATACCATGTCACGTTTTATAATCTGCGTAGGGCATACACGGTACATTTTTTTTTGCCTATAACTTTTGACACATTTTATTATTTTTAATCGAATAAAGTGTAAACGTAGAACCCTCTAACTATATCTAGAACTATCACTAAATGTGATTAATACCTCCGCAAGACTGCTTCGGAAATGAGGAAGTTATTTAAAAAAAGAGTTATGGTTGTTGTCAATTAAACATAGTTGTGCTTCTTGCAAGTTGCATATCCTTTCACTGTGGATGACCGTTGATGAAGTTTTATTGAATTATTCTGTAATAAGTCCAGAAAGAGTTACCGTTCTTAAGCCCGCATTCCTCTCCTTGCGCTTGACTATTGTATGAAGTTGCATTGAACCTTTAAGTTATGCACCAGACAAGGAATGTATGAAGTTGTACTGAATTCCAACTAGTGATTTTCAAGTTATGCTCCGGACAAGAAAAAAAGCAATGGAAGAGTAACAAGAGCCATGTCAACATGGCCATCCCCCGCCGAATGTGTTTGCTCATTGGAAGAATGTATTTGTAGTACAGCAGAATAATTCCATTTTAAGAGGTCTTTTGGTAATGAAAACTGATGGCTATAGTGATTACAGATTTGAAACCTATGTGAATACTCATGGCTGAAAATAACAAAGGGCAATAACTGAAAAATAATGCAGGGTAGGTTATCATTCTTGTGTGCTGCATCCCTCCTCAGTAAAATCTATCCACCTATGAAGTTTCAAGTTGATACCTCAAATACTTTTTGAGAAAAAAATTGAAATGAAAAATTAAGTATGAAAAATAACAAAGGGCAATAACTCAAAAATTATAAAGGGTAGAGTTATCATTCTTGTGCACTGCACACCTCCTGAGTTAGATCTATGAACCTATGAAGTTTAATAATGATATCTCAAAGGCCTTTTGAGTTATGCTCTGGACAAAAATTAATTTTGAAAAATAAAAAAAGGGCAATAACTAAACAATTATGCAGGGTAGAGTTATCATTCTTGTGCACTGCACTCTTCCTCAATGAGATCCATCCACCTATGAAGTTTCAAGTTGATACCTCAAATACTTTTTGAGATAAGCTCCGGACAAAATAGTATGAAAAAGAACAAAGGGCAATAACTCAAAAATTGTACAGGGAGGAGTTATTATTCTTGTGCACAGCATTCCTCCTCAATAAAATCTATCCACCTATGACATTTCATGTTGACAGCTCAAACACTTTTGAGTTATGCTCCACTCAGGTGAAAAATTAGGTATGAAAAATAACAAAGGGCAATAACTCTAAAATTATGAAAGGTAGAGTTATCATTCTTGTGCACTGCACACCTCCTGAGTGAGATCTATGCACCTATGAAGTTTCATTTTGATATCTCAAAGGCTTTTTGAGTTATGCTCTGGACAAAAATTAATTTTGAAAAATAACAAAGGGCAATAACTCAAAAATTATGCAGGGTAGGGTTATCATTCTTGTGCACTGCACTCCTCCTCAATAAGATCCATCCACCTATGAAGTTTCAAGTTGATACCTCAAATACTTTTTGAGATAAGCTCTGGACAAAATAGCATGAAGAAGAACAAAGGGCAATAACTCAAAAATTGTATAGGGAAGAGTTATCATTCTTGTGCACAACATTCCTCCTCAATAAGATCTATCCACCTATGACATTTCATGTTGATATGTCAAACACTTTTTGAGTTATGCTCCACTCAGGTGAAAAATTAAGTATTAAAAATAACAAAGGGCAATAACTCAAAAATTATGAAAGGTAGAGTTATCATTCTTGTGCACTGCACACCTCCTGAGTGAGATCTATGCACCTATGAAGTTTCATGTTGATATCTCATAGGCTTTTGGAGTTATGCTCTGGACAAAAATCAATTTTGAAAAATAACAAAGGGCAATAACTCAAAAATTATGCAGGGTAGAGTTATCATTCTTGTGCACTGCACTCCTCCTCAATGAGGTCTATCCACCTATGAAGTTTCAAGTTGATTACTCAAATACTTTTAGAGATATGCTCCGGACAAAAATGTCAGACGGAAGGTCGGACGGATGGAGACTATTTCTATATCCCCCGCCGAATTTTCGGCGTGGGATAACAAAGTGCAATAAGTCTATAATTACTCTGGATAGAGTTATAGTTCTTGTGCGCTGCACATCCTCTTATTGTGCTTGATCATTGAATGAGGTTGTTTGGAATTCCAACCAGTACTTTTCAATTTAAGCTCACATGGTACTGGCAATGTAAGTGATTCTGATGAAACGTTTTGTCTTATACAGGTATTCCCAATTATTTCACTAATATGATGATGTTGATTAGTAAATAGTACTTTTAAACGTCTTTTTTTTAAATTTCAATGCAGTACCAAAAGTAAAAAAGAACCAACACATGTTCCATAATTTTAATACTCATGAATAACTGAATATTATGTTACACTTCAAATAGTAACTGACAATAATGTTCAAAGGAATAAATGTTTTAACAATAAACCTATGATAAAAACAACTAGGTAAATTCTCAAACAATTTTCAGGAATACGTGGCAGACATTCCTACATGCATACCACATTTGACAATGATGATATTTGACATGATCCACACCACATCTGACAAAATCAATTTAACCACATTTGACAAGATGAAACCTTATTTGTCAAAGGTAATAATAGAATCAAGAGGTGCAATGCTACATTCGATAAACATCACATTCAATAGAAGTGATACCACATTTGACAAAGGCAATATCATATTCAAGAAGAATGATACCACATATGACAGAGGTGATACTAAATTTAACAAGAGGGCCATGATGGCCCTAAAGTCGCTCACCTGTATATAGGCCCCCGAAGCGGGGCCAGTTTAAACCCCAGGGCTTTTATTTGAACAACTTGGTAGACACCCATTAGAAGATGTTTTATGCTAAACATCTAAGGTCTAGCTTGTTGGGTTTTTTAAAAGAAGATTTTTCAAGTTTTTCTTTACACATATAGTTAAAAACAATGACACACCTGGGGCAGGGCCAGTTTTGACCCCAGGGCTTTTATTTGAACAATCTTTGTAGACACTTACTAGACAATGTTTCATGCTTAATATCTGAACTCTAGCTATTCAGGTTTTTTCAAAGAAGATTTTTAAGTTTTTGCTATACACATATAAGGAAAATCAATGTCCCCTGGGACGGGGCCAATTTTGACCCCAGGGCTTTTATTTGAACAAACTTTGTAGACACTCACTAGAAGATGCTTCGTGCTTAATATCTAAACTCTAGCTATTTGAATTTTTTCAAAGAAGATTTTGTAAGTTTTTGTCATACACATATAAGGAAAATCAATGACCCCCGGGGCGGGGCCAATTTTGACCCCAGGGCTTTTATTTGAACAAACTAGAAGATGTTTCATGCTTAGTGTCTAAACTCTAGCTATTTGTTTTTTTTTTCAAAAAAGATCTTTTAAGTTTTTGTTATAAACATATAAGGAAAATGAATGACCCCCGGGGCGGGGCCAATTTTGACCCCAGGGCTCTTATTTGAACGAACTTGGTAGACATCCATTAGAACATGTTTCATGCTAAATATCTTAGCTCTAGCTCTTTGCATTCTTTAAAAGAAATTTTTTTAAGTTTTTACTATATGCATATAGGGAAAATCAATGACCCCCTGGGGCGGGGCGAATTTTGACCCCAGGGCTTTTATTTGAACAAACTTGGTAGACACTCACTAGAAGATGTTTCATGCCAAATATCTAAGCTCTAGCTCTTTGGGTTTTTTAGAAGAAGATATTTAAAGTTTTTTCTTTTGGTTGCCATGGCAACCAGAGTTCTGCATGGAATGGAATTCTTTGAACAACTTTGTTAAGGCTTCACACAAGGAACATCCCTGTGAAGTTTCATTATGATCTGCCTTATGGTTTCAGAGGAGATGTCGTTTTAAAAGTGTGAACGGACAACGGACGACAGACGAAGAGTGATCCTAATAGCTCACCCTGAGCATATGCTCAGGTGAGCTAATAAAAGCAGTACCACATTTAACAAAGATGATACCACATTTGACAAATGCCATACCAGAATCAATAAAGGTGATACCACATTTGACAAAGGCAATACCACATTCCTGAAAGGTAACACCACATATGACAAAAGTCATAGAACATTTGACAAAGTCAATACCACATTAAGTTCTGACAATGGCCATATCTCAATCACCATAGCCACTACCACATGTTGTTTAGATGAAACAACAATTAACAAAGGTAATACCACCTTTGACAAAGGCAATACTACATTTGATATGCCAATACCAAAGTTGACAAAGGCAATACTAAATTCAACAAGGATAAAAGTACTTCATGAATATATTTTTGTAAAGTAAATCAACAAACAAGAGAATAAACATATACAAACTGTACTTTTATTGACTATTAGAATTTTTCCTGGACATATTAAAATAATTTGACAAAATCGAAGTAAAATATCTATCAAATTATTATTGTACCACACAGTTACTTTGTTTTTTAGATTTCCCTTTGGAAAACTAGAGAGTTTCTATGGAAAACAAGATCAGTTTTGACTAAGGAGCCATATTACTTGACTTTTATTGTTCACAAGCATTTATTTTGCACATTTATTTACAGGCAGCTTTACATATTTCATTCCACATTTATACACTCATACAAAAATAAGACTTTTTTCGATCTTGTATGAAAAAAATGTAACAAAGGCTATCAGTAGGGCAGTGTCCTCAACAATTTTTAGCTTAGTAGTACATGTAGTAAAACAAAATCCAGAATAAATGCAAGAATTAACAAGAAACATGGCAATGCCACGAAACCAGGTTTTCAATTATCACCATTGTAGATAAATATGTTGTATTTGAAATACAAATACAAGCAACAAACAATGTAACTATGTGCGATGTAAAACATGAATAATGTAGGAGAAATTGCCAGAGAAGAAGTGTTAACTATATATTCTGTATAAGGAAAAAAAACAAAGGGCCATAATTAGGTCAAAAATTATCCAATCACAAAACCCCGACAATATGCCCAAGGGCACTTGATGACAAAGCTTCTGTGAAAGTTTGAACAAAATCCGTTGAGAAATGTAGGACGAGTTCAGCACAGAAGAATTTGTTCACTATATATTGATAATTCTGTATAAGGAAAAAAAACAAAGGGCCATAATTAGGTCAAATATTATCAAATCACAAAACCCCGACAATATGCGCCAGGGCAATTGATGACAAAGCTTCTGTGAAAGTTAGGTCAAAATCCATTGAGAAATGTAGCAGAAGTTGCGCAGGGTAGAAATTGTTCACTATATATTCTGTATAAGGAAAAACTAGAACTATCACTAAATGTGATTAATACCCCCCGCAAGACTGCTTCGGAAATGAGGATGTTACTAGTAACAGAATACCTTGTAAAAGAATTGAAATATAGAGTTATGGTTGTGGGCAATTAAAGATAGTTGTGGTTCTTGTATGTTGCATTTCCTTTCAATGTGGTTGGCCATTGATGAAGTTTTATTGGATTACTCTGTAAGAAGTCCAGAAAGACAAAGAAAAGGAACAAAGGGCAATAACTCTATAAATACTGAAGATTGAGTTATGGCTATTGTACACTGCACTTCCTCTCATTGCGCTTGACCATTGTATGAAGTTGTATTGAATTCCAACTACTAGTTTTCAAGTTATGCACTGGACAAAAAGTAACAAAAGCAATAACTGTAATTAGTCCAAATAGAGTTATTGTTCTTGTGCACTGCACTTCCTCTCACTGCCCTTGACCATTGTATAAAGTTTCATTGATTCCAATCATTAATTTTCAAGTTATGCACTGGACAATAAAAAAGTAACAAAGGGCAAAAACTTTTAAATTAGTCAAAAAAGAGTTATGCTTTCTGTGCACTGCACTTCCTCTCAATATACTTGACCATAGTATGAAATAGTTTTGAATTCCAACTAGTAGTTTTCAAGTTATGCTCTGGACAAGGAAAAGTAACAAAGGGCAGTAACTCTGTAATTAGTCAAAATTGAGTTATGGTTCTTGTGCACTGCACTTTCTCTTATTGTGCTTGACCATTGTATGACGTTGTTTTAAATTCCAACCAGTATGTTTATAAGTTATGCTCCAGACAAGGAAAAGTATCAAAGGGCAATAACTCTCTAATTTGTCAAAATGGAGTTATAATTCTTGTGCACTGCATTTCCTCTTAATGTGCTTGACAACTGCATGAAGTTGTATTGAATTCCAACCAGTAGTTTTCAAGTTATGCTCCAGACAAGGAAAAGTAACAAAGGACAATAACTCTGTCATTATTCAAGATGGAGTTATGGTTCTCATGCACTGCACTTCCTCTCAATGAGCTTGACCATTGTATGAAGTTATATTGAATTCCAACTAGTAGTCTTCAAGTTTGAGTCCAGACAAAAGAAAGCAATGGAAAAATAACAAAGGGCAATAACTCTGTAATAACTTTAGATAGAGTTATGGTTCTTGTGCACTGCACTTCCCCTTATTGTGCTTGACAATTGTATGAAGTTGTTTTGAATTCCAACCAGTAGTTTTCAAGTAATGCTCCGGACCAGGAAAAGTAACAAAGGGCAGTAACTCTGTAATTAGTCAAAATGGAGTTATGGTTCTTGTACACTGCACTTCCTCTCAATGTGCTTAACCATTGTATGAAGTTATATTGAATTCCAACTATTAGTCTTCAAGTTATAGTCCGGACAAAAGAAAGCAATGGAAAAATAACAAAGGGCAATAACTCTGTTATTACTTTAGATAGAGTTATGGTTCTTGTGCACTGCACTTCCCCTTATTGTGCTTGACAATTGTATGAAGTTGTTTCGAGTTTCAACCAGTAGTTTTAAAGTTATGCTCCGGACAAGGAAAAGTAACAAAGGGCAATAACTCTGTAATTAGTCAAGATAGAGTTATGGTTCTTGTGCACTGCACTTCCTCTCAATGTGCTTGACCATTGTATGAAGTTATATTGAATTCCAACCATTAGTCTTCAAGTTATGCTCCGGACAAGGAAAATGCAACAGACCGCTGGACCGACCGACCAACCGACCGACCGACCACCGGGTGACTCCTATATACCCCCCCCAAACTTCGTTTTTGGGGGTATAAAAACAAAGGGCCATAATTAGGTCAAATATTATCCAATCGCAAAACCCCGACAATATGCCCCAGGGCACTCGATGACACAGCTTCTATGAAAGTTTGGTCAAAATCCTTTGAGAAATGTAGGAGGAGTTGCCACAGAAGAAATTGTTCACTATATATTCTATATCAGGAAAAAAAACAAAGGGCCATAATTAGGTCAAATATTATCCAATTGCAAAACCCCCACAATATGCCCAAGGGCACTTGATGAAAAAGCTTCTGTGAAAGTTTGGTCAAAATCCGTTGAGAAATGTAGGAGGAGTTGCGCAAAGAAGAAATTGTTCACTATATATTCTATATAAGGAAAAAAACAAAGGGCCATAATTAGGTCAAATATTATCCAATCGCAAAACCCGGACAATATGCGCCAGGGCACTTGATGACAAAGCTTCTGTAAAAGTTTGGTCAAAATCCGTTGAGAAATGTAGAAGGAGTTGCGCACAGAAGAAATTGTTTACGCCCGCCCGCCAATCCGCCCGACCGCCCGCCGACATACCTCAATCTAATAACCAGTTTTTGCCTTCGGAAAACCTGGTTAAAAATTCTATTGAACATTTTTAATTTTGCCTATATGCCTATATGAAAACTCATGAGAAATGGGGTGCATTTCTTCTTCTTTCTTTATATGCCTTAAAACTGTGAGGTAGCTAACTAAACAAAATGAATTAAATTTTAAATGAGGATAGAAAATGTCATTCTATAATTTCTATTATAAACAGATTTTTTTTCTGGTAATAAATGCAAAAATTAGCTAAATAACTGATTAAATTTATCACAATATTTGTACATTTTCATCGCATTATAGCAGACGCTTCCAGATTCATGCTTATTTTCATGTAAAATTTAAAAATTAAAAAAAAAATTAAGAGTAAAATATTGTTGAGTGAACAAGAAAAAGGTAAATTTAACACGACAAACCGCACTTACAATCCACTTAAATTACTCTATAATGGTCAAATTACATGAATATAAAAATAGCCTGAACCGCATAAGTCATGCTGATAAATTCTGCAAAATTAGTCATTAATCTCATTTAATGTATATTATTACTGGAAATAGAATATTTTTAAATTTCTTAAAAGTACATTTTTGCAAAGTTGATTTTCTTTGATATTTTGGCTAATCTGGAGGCTTGCAGCTTTAAATCTAAATATAGAATTCACATAACATACAGCAGCAATATCTAAGCAAATCAAATTCACATATTCAACTTAAATGTCGGTGACCCTGCTGAATTTGTGCAATGAACTTGCCTTGTAAATAATTTTTGAAATTGGCAATTGTAATGTACATACAAGGGCATGGCATGTGGTGTTAAACTTGTCTGTTAAAATTTAAATCCAAAAGTAGTCATATAACTCCAAAAATACTGCTTTCATAATTATGCCCCTTGTCTCACAACTGCATCTTGTCATGTTAAGCAAGTATTCCAAGTTTCATGTTGATTACTTTTAAAATGTTTGATTAATAGTTTTTCAACATCAAATTTGGAATCTTGATTTTGTGAAGAAGGAAAATGTATACATCATTTTTAGTTGGTCTGTTTGTTAAATTTATTTGTCGTCATGCAAAAACTTTAATTTTTCCTTATCAAAATCAAGATCTGATCTTTTATTATAATTATGATTTATAAATAATAAAAATAAGAAATATTGAAAAAAATAAAATGCATATTTTCATTTTCCATATTTTTACTGTAAAAATTTATTTTTCACTGCAGTGAAACATATTTTCCATATTTTAACTGTCTTGCCAGTACACACAATTTAAGGGAAAGTCTGTCAAACTGTAATGTCAAAAAAAGAAAAAATGTATCTAAATATACAGAAAATTCAAGTTTTTTCAATAAATACCTGATCTATTTTCATCGAGTAGTATGAAAAATAAATATTTCATGAGTGGATGTATTTCCACATGAATGAATGGCGGCATTTCCTCTATTCTATGTATTTGTTGAGAAGAGCAAACACGCTGGCATTGAGATACTTGTTGTATACTCAAGTATTTTAGGTTGTGATCTGTCAAAAAATACTAGATAAAGGATGATCTGGGAAAAAAATAAATAGATTATATAAATGTAACAAAAATTAACAAAATCATAATATGTGACATTGTTATAATTATAATGAACATTTGAAAATACTCTTTTTAGCCTCAGTTATAATGGCTCAATGAACTATACCCAACTCTGAGTTAAAGGTCAATGGAAGATTTAGAATATCAGTCATTACATGAAGGTTCTATAAAAATTATAAATAAGTGAATTTGGTTTGTTTTTGTTTGGTTTTATGGTGCACCAACAAAATTTGGGTCATACAGTGCCAAAACAGGAAAGATGATTTTGTTACAATCTTATAGCAACAAAACCACCTAAATAGGTATGATAAAAGGCTTGAAGGAAATGACAAACTTAAAATAATATGCAATTCAAAAAAAATTTGGGGGGGGGGGGGATGGGGGAGTGGGCATGTTAAAACCAGCAATCTAACTTGTCATACATCCCAGGACAGAAACTGAATCATTTTAATTTATACTTATGTAATATACATTTTTGTATTTCAATTACAAGGATAAACATGACTGGGAATCAATAATGAAAATAAACAGTGTTCTTGAAATAATGGTGGATGCTGAAGAAAACAAAGAAAACACTAACACATTAAAAGTGTAATTTGCATCAGCATCGGCCACTCTTTCAGAGAAAATACAACATGTAAACCATTTATTATAATGTGATTTTTGCTGAATCATGCAAATCAAACAAATAAGAATAAAATTAAATAAATTGTTTATTATGTAGTTAAAACAACAAGTACAATGAATCAACACTATCTCTGAGACAAGCAATGTTTTAACGACCTAAACAAAAATCAAGCTGTATAAATTTCAAGTTAGTATCCTCAATGCAAAAATGATAATATATAATTTTTTTTGGATTTTTTACTTCCAATTTTGACACACATATAATATCCCAATAGGCTGTCATTCAATAAATTAAAAAATAAATTTTAATAATGTATATCCAATTACAAAAGTTCATTATTTTTGCCGATTCCAAATGAAAGATAATGAAACTAGACCTATCACTGAAGGTGATTAATACCCCCACCAGCAACTCTGACTTTTTGAAAAAAAGGTAGTCTAAAGAAAAATTTGAAGACAAACTATCAACTGTGTACAAAGAAATATTTCAATTAATTGTAATCGCAACTGGGGTTGCTATACACCAAGTTTGATTACAATATCTCATTCCTTACTCTAGTTATTGTCCGGAAACAATTTTTCTATTTTTAGTAACACTTTAACGGTGACCTTGACCCTAGGGGGTCCAAATGCAATACCAACCCAGGTCTTCATATAAGCTTCCTATACACCAAATTAGATTACAATATCTTATTCCTAACTGTAGTTATTGCCCAAAAAAGATTTTTCTATTTTTGTAACGGTGACCTTGACCTTGACCCCAGGGGGCCCAAATGCAATACCAACCAAGGTCTTCATATAAGCTTGTTATACGCCAAGTTTCATAACAATATCTTATTCCTAACTCTAGTTTTTGTCCGGAAACCATATTTCTATTTTTAGTAACACTGTAACGGTGACCTTGACCCTAGGAGGTCCAAATGCAATACCAACCCAGGTCTTCATATAAGCTTCCTTTACACCAAATTAGATTACAGTATCTCATTCCTAACTCTAGTTATAGTCAGAAAACCACTTTTCTATTTTTCCTTACGGTGACCTTGACCTTGACCCCAGTAGGCCCAAATGCAATACCAACCCAGGTCTTCATAAAAGCTTGCTATACGCCAAGTTTGATAACAATATCTCATTCCAAAGTAAAGTTATTGTTTGGAAACCATTTTTCTATTTTTCCTAACGGTGACCTTGACCTTCACCCCAGGGGGTCCAAATGCAATAACAACCCAGGTCTTCATATAAGCTTGCTATACACCAAGTTTGATAACAGTATCTCATTCCTAAGTCAAGTTATTGTCTTGAAACAATTTTTCTATTTCTGGTAACGGTGACCTTAACCTTGACCCCAGGGGGTCCAAATGCAATACCAACCCAGGTCTTCATATAAGCTTGCTATTCACCAAGTTTGATTACAGTATCTCATTCCCAAGTCAAGTTATTGTCCGGAAACCATTTTTCTATTTTTAGTAACGGTGACCTTGACCTTGGCCCCAGGGGGCCCAAATGCAATACCAACCCAGGTCTTCATATAAGCTTCCTATAGGCCAAGTTTGATAACAATATCTCATTCCTAACTCTAGTTATTGTCCGGAAACCATTTTTCTATTTTTAGTAACGGTGACCTTGACCCCAGGTGGTCCAAATGCAATACCAACCGGAGTTTCCACATAAGGTTGCTATATACCAAGTTTGATTACAATACCTCATTCCAAACTCTAGTTATCGTCCGGAAACCATGATGTGGACCGACCGACGGACGGACCGACCGACCAACCGACAAGCTGACTCCTATATACCCCCCCTAAACTTCGTTTGTGGGGGTATAATAAATTAAAGACTAAACAGTTTCAGTATATATAGGTTTCCTGTAGATTTTATATAATAACAAACAAGTAAAAACATTTAGACAAACCATGCAAAATTCAACAATCATACATCTCAAAAATCACTATTTTAAACTAAAAACAAAAAATCTCTATACTATAACCTCAAAAATGACTATTTTTTAGTTTAACCTCAAAAAATCACTAATATAACCTCAAACATCAATATTCTTCAAGGATAAAAATTTTAACCTCAAAAAATCACAATATAAACCATATCCAACAAACTTTGGTTAAAGGGTTTACTATGCTTTGAACTGTCAAATGTTTATTATTCAACAAATAAATTATCAAAATGCTTCTGATCATACATGTTCAGCTTACAGACTAAAATCTTGACAGACTGTGCGAAAGTGCACAGACTTTCTGGACTTTGTGTGGTAGGCAAACCATGACCGTCTCAATATTCTGATACTTGATTTGTTAAATTAACATCTTAGTACGGTTTACTTTCAACCTGGTGAGAGTAAGTCATCATAAATCTGGTTGAAGAATAAATATATACATTGCAATAAATAAAGCACAACTTTTTCATAACCTTTTAATCAGTTCATGTGCTTTCTATAACAGAATTATATCCTATACTATTCAAGCATCATAAACAAGTAAATTCAAACATAAACTTACAAACAAATAAAGAGCAAAAGGAATTTTAAAATTTCTTATCATCACATTCAACTAATTGAACTATTGCTCATCACTGAGACACTCACAACTTTGTTTTCTACGGCTATCCTACAGTTTGACGGGAATGACCTTCGTAATCATTTAAAACCATTCGAAACAATCATTATGTCCTGCTTTTCACTCCAGACACACTATCATATATACCAGTTAAAGGTTTTGTACAACAGATTTTTATTTATATGTGAGCCACACCATGACAAAACAAACGTAATGTGTTCGCGCCCAGCATGGATCCAGACCAGACTGCGCAGTCTGATCAGGATCCATGCTGTTCACTATCAGTTTCTCTACTTGTTATAGGGTTTGTAAGCGAACAGCATGGATCCTGATCAAACTGCACAGGCTGGTCTAGATCCATGCTGATCGCAAACACATTATGTTGGTTTTGTCATGGCGCGGCTCGTATATATAACAGTTTATTTAATTGCTAGAACACAGTTTTGTTATCGTAACCACAGTTTCAGTCTTAATGCGTCTACACCATTTAAATAGTAACGGAATAGTCTTTTATCACGCACAAAACCCAGGTTTTCATATAACCTTAGCGCTGCTTGATTCGTGATCTCGGTCTCCAGTACAACCTGAAATTAAACAATAACATGTCTTAATAAATATTTTATATACAAACTGTTACAAACCATCAAACTCTTGTGGGTTCATGATCGTTGATAAAAATAGGGCTGTCGTTGATACAAACAATATTGATGTATCGCTGATATTTGTCTGTCGATCAATAATTAGTACACATTTTAAAAAATCCATGATTTTGACTAATTGATTAAATGTCTAGAAATTATGAAAATTCACCAAAACATATACAGGAGCAGTTATCCATGTCTAACATTATGTTGTGGAAATATATCACAGCAATGATGACAAAAAAATGGTCTTGAATAATAATGCAACGGGCTTTCATAAACAAGACACCGGACAGAAGATGTTCTTAACTGAAATCATTTAAACAGGTATGAAAATGAAGGACAGACAAGTAATTATAGGTAATTATCGATATATCGGTGTATCG
The DNA here is from genome assembly GCF_026571515.1 of Ruditapes philippinarum. Lineage (NCBI taxonomy): Eukaryota > Metazoa > Mollusca > Bivalvia > Venerida > Veneridae > Ruditapes > Ruditapes philippinarum. Next base: position 730 of record NW_026866037.1, on the reverse strand, counting down.
TTGATACTCGTCATCTGATATTGATATATCGTTGACATGATTTGCACAGAATCAATGACAGCTCTAGATAATGCCATACTAATCTCCAGTTACATGTCCAGTTATACATGTATTATGTTCAAGGTTTCAGTTTTATGCAAAATATGACTGACCTTTTGTACGGAAATTTCTCCTATTTTTTATTGAACATTCTTCTTCTCATAAGAAACAAAATTAAAGAGTACATAACACATGATTTTATATTAAATAGTTTGAATGTTTTCAAACTTTTATTTACTTTCAAATGCCTTGCACAGTTGAGTATGATGCAAGTATTCATAACAATAAATTTTGATAAAAAACATGCGAGGTCCAAGTGATTAACCATTCCCATCAGTACATGGTATTGTTTTGTTTTTTTTGTCAGTTTTAAAGGTGACAACGATGTTAATTTTTGTTGTTTTTCTTATTTTTCAACACTTAATAAATTTTCATAAAAATAAACTCTAAACTTAATGGACATCCAAATGATAAGCCTTTGCCACCAGTACACTGCCAGGCCAACCAAGGTAGCTAAATTTGTGTAGTTGGATATTGAAATACCTTACAGGTAATTTTCAAATTTGTTTCTTTAATTTGGTTTTACGTCACACCGACACATTATAGGTCATATGGCGACGTTCCAGCTTTACTGGTGGAGGAAGACCTCAGGTGTCCTTCCGTGCATTATTTCAGGCTCAAACGGGCACCT
>NW_026866036.1:0-68696 GCF_026571515.1 Ruditapes philippinarum | reverse complement strand
CGGGATGACGTCATTTTTGCCTTTTTATGAATAAAGTTGTGAATTCATACGCTACTATAAGAAAAATGTGCAAAATGAAAATATTAATTTTTATAACTTCTTTTTGTATTTTCATAAATTTGTAATATGCAAGCAAAAGAATCGAACACCGGCTGTCGTCACAGAAAGGAATATTTAGCTCTCGGGTAACTGTTAAGCGGAAACTCGACATATCCTCTTTACCGCCTTATAAAGTTACCCTTGAGCTAGATGTTCCGGTCTGTAACGGCATCCATTGTAAGATCCTTATAGACTACTTCTGCAATATCTATCAGTGTTTGCCTGGATGACAGTTTCTATAAAAAAGTGTCATCATAAAGGTGATGAGATGCACGCACCATCATCTGAGGTAAAGTGCATGCCGGAGTGGACTGCAGTAGTAGTAGTAGTACTCATTACGTTTAACAGAAATATTTCTTAGCTTTAATTAAGCAAAAATATATCTTTCCGCTAAATAAAATCACTGTTTGGAGTTTATTATATCACGAGGGCGTAGAACGTAAACAGTGATTTTATTGCATAATAACAAACACTTTCTGTCCTTCTATGTTCAAAAGGGAAAAATGCGGGTTGTGATAGAATTCAAGATTACCTAAATAAATAGCTTGACATTGGGGTTTTCAAAAAACTATTGTTCTTTCTTTTCGTCAGTCCTTGAACTAATTTTGTATAAATAAGTAATAGAAAGAGCATCGAAACACGAGGCTATCTGATTTGTACGAGGGGGCGTAACCCCCGAGTATAAATCAGATTACCGAGTGTTTTAATGTTCTTTCTCTTTTGTATGATAGTCCCTGGTAAGCCCCTGGACAAAATAAGCCAATCATTGGGCACGCTCTGGAATGCGGGTAATTAAAACATGCACTCCAGTTAACGCACTGTGCATGTATATGTATACGCTTTAACTCTGCTGTAAGAAGATCTACCTTATCAATATGATATTACATTGAAGGTTGACATATATTTTGTGATAAAAAAAAGATTCAACGTGTTTGATTTGGTTATTTTTGACATTTTTCCTAAAATTGAGAAGCATTCAGTAGATTTGTCCTACATTTATGCAAAAGCCGTGATTTTCCCATGAATCATCTTTCATTTTACATTTTTAAATTACAAGTAATAGTGTCATGTACATTTCTAGAAAACAAATGAAAACTCTAGAGTAAACAGATAAAGATTTTATCATGAGCCCTTTATTTTCATTTAACTTTATTTATTTTTTATTTCTTCAACAATAGAAATAGTAGTATGAACAATTGATATGTAAAGACATAGTAGTAGTTACAATTTAGTCTGTCCGATCAAATTTGAATACTTCATTTGTAGGAGCTGATTTTAATCAGATTGAGTCTCATACAACAAGAACAATGCATAGCCATATAAGCAGACACGTTATGTCCCAATTCTTTTATTTTCGCCGACATTAGATCAGATAACGATTTGGCAAGTCAGTTTATACCAACATGCTTTTATGTGCCTTATGCGTTCAACTTTCGTAATGAAATAACTTAATTTGAAGAGTAGATTTGAGAAAAAACTGGTAAAGAAAAGAATTATTTTTCTCAACAATGACATAATACGCATTTAAAAAATAATTTAAGGGCCCTATTATGATATTGCTTTTAGCTGTGCATACAATAACTTATTGGACACTAAAACAATTTAGCTGTTGTCTTGTTTGTATTTTCGTCATCAATCATTTAAGCTAGTTACCTTGATTATATCTCATTAAGTTATGATGAACAAAAGAATACAAGTAACATAACTTCGTTACAAAAGAATAAAACCATTTGTTATCATGAACAGAATGGCTATGTTTTGTTTTTTAAAACACAGTCCTCTTTTTAACGATTCAGTAGACGGATTTCATCAGAAATTAAAATTGAAAGCAGGGGGTAACGATTAATTTATTACCCTGCATTGACTTATATGCGCAATTTGTATTGTCTCCTTTAATAAGTAGCATATCAGCGGTTATTGCTAAACAGTATAATGTATTAAAGCTGAGGCCTCAGATGAACAAATATTTCGATAAATCAACCTGGAATTTGTACTCAATATCGCATAGGATACAGATTACACTTTAGAACCATTTCCGTTTATGTGCAATTATGACAGAATTTTCGTATTTATAACTATTCTATACTCTCTGCGTTTATAACGCAGTACATAGGGCATTTTTTGCCATTTTGCTCTTTTTTAGAATATTTACATAGGTTGTAGTGCAATGATATGTGTAAATTGCTTCTTTGGTATTTCACTTTATTACTGTTTTAAATACTTTTCAAATTTTCATGAAAAATTAGCATGAATCTGGTGTGCTGCTTTTAAACCTATCTTTTTTTACTATTTCTTAGTATTGTTGTAAGCAAACTTTTAGAAAATTTTTCATACCTGGAAAACAAGGTGACGTCGCGTGCCATGACGTACACTTTACCCAGGTTCCCTCTAAACCAACCCTTAACATATCCAAACTTCTAGTATTGACAAAAATTATGGAAAAAAATTGTTTATGACTTTAAAAAAAATAAAGGTATTTAACTTTACTTTACATTTTGTATAGAAGCCATCACTTGCATCTCGATTTTCAGCGCATATATTAAATCACATTTTCACAACAATTTTAACAATTTGGTGTCAATTCTTAGATAAATAAATACTCTTTAAGAAAAAACCACTGGCTACTTCGCTGATTATACATAGCAAGTATTATTCAAGCAAATGAAACTCCGGAAGAGATCTGATTACAATGTTCGGTATAACTCTCACGGTAAACACACTAAATTAAATTCACCAGTGAATGAATGTTTCGTCGTATTGCGTATTCAAATACCAATGATAAAATTAATTATTATTTTTGAAAAATTGTTCAATCAAAGCATCTTATGAAACTATAGGCACCCCGCTCCGAATGTAAAATTATCAATCCAAATGAAAGTAAAATGGCCCGCAGCAGATTGTTTTCATATACAGTATTTTCATTTGTCACGTGAAAACCTCGGACCAATGACAAATACTCCATTACAAAAGCAGAGGGAAACAAATTCTGCTGTTCTTCACCCGGTACGGACTTAGACCCAACCCGTTTTAGTCTAGAAAAGTAGTTCTTTAAGATTTTGACAGTGGCCAAATTAAAGTCTTCTCTAGTTCGATTGGTCATAATTAAAGTGTATTTATTGATGTATGTAGTTTTTTGGTGTGTTTATATGACTTTTTAAAGGTTGTTTTTTGTTTCTTTCTCCAGGAACTCATTTGTTGGCGGAAGCATTAAAGATGTACTACCCACAGCTGTCAGGAGTTTTTTAAAGTGGTGAATTTAAACAGTGTTGATTTTCTGAAAAAATGTAGATGGCCTCTATTATATTTGGGGCCTCATTGGAACTAAGAAAGTGTTAATGTTTAAAGTTGAAGACAGTATCTAATTTAAAGACGTGGAATCCAGATTTAGCCTCAAATTTGATGATTTACTATAGAACAATATAGTATGAAAATTCACCGGGCCGAGTCAATCTAGTCGTTGAAAGGGATCTTAAGTGGTAAGCTCGTGGCCAAGCGACATAAGTATTCGTGCCAAACCTTAAGTATTTCCGTTCACGAATTAATAATCGGCCACGACTCAATTGACTTGCACTCGTGCATAACCACACAGACAGTAGATAGTGATTTGATAAATTAAGATTGTTATAAAATGTTATATATATTTATTGAGCCTTATTTCTTTCGTTCTTTTAGATGTCAGCTGCTAGATCAAAGTAAGTGCTTTTATCTGAGTAAGCCTTATCACATTGTTTTATTTTGTTGTACAACACATTTTTTTGTTAGTTTGTTGTTAATGTAGAATACGCAATGTCCATTTCAGACATGCTCTCCAATTGAGCAAAAGGAATTCGACCTGACTATATTGTGAACTTAGACTACATAGTATAATGTAGAATCAACGTTCAGGTTTAAGAATTCCGAAGCTCTGGATTTGTCAGCAATACTTTCCGAATTAAATTGTATCGTTATACAGTTGTGGGCTTTCATTTAATAAGATTATTAGCGGAAACATCGTGCCACGCTGTTATTTGATTTCGATGCATTAGTTTCTACGTGCTATGTTTAACTTCGGTATTGATCGATGACTCGACAATCTCCGTCCTGATGAACATTGTCGAGCTCACCGTGCGTATCAGTGACATATCACTTGTCTGTGTTGTATTGGTCCAATTGCATTGTTGTTTGTTCACTTAAACTTTAACGGCTTCCTCGAAACATCACACAGGTGACTCGAGTCGAGGGGATAGGAACTGTCCATGGTTGCAGTGTTGGCGTTTGTATCCGACATCATGTAATACATTGTATCAAACTGTCCATGTAAACGTGGTCCACTACCTTTAAAAGGGGTTTGCTGACAACATGTATTTACAACTTACTGAGGTGTCCATTTATACCTTATTATGGTTGACTGGAACGAGCTTGATGGACGATTTAAACGCCTCCAGGGCTCCAGTGTAGATCCGGGTATATATTCAGGGTTTCCGTACTTTGTTTTTAAATGTTTCTGATGTGAGAATATTCATTGGTTTTCTATGCCTGCTGCTTTTTCTTGTCCCGTCATTAGATCCAGTCACTTCTTCGCGTTAGGACGTTAAGTTATATTTTAGTATTAAACTAGCCACTGTCATTATTTCATTTGTATTGAATATTTTTCTTAGTATTGATTCTAGTTCTGTGGTAAAGAACCGTACTTACTTATTTTGTATGTATTTCTTTTCCGTGTCGTGTTTGTATCTTTTATGGTATTGTGTTCTTATACGTTTTGTATTTATGTGATGCTATATATTTATTTAGTTTCTAGACCCTGTCTTGGATTTATTAACCGTATTGTACCTCGCCAAAGTTTGTTTCTGTTCTCTGTGCCGAAATATTTACCTGCGACTATATACCATTTTATATTTCTGGCCAGTTTTTTAATATTACTTATGGAGCCCATGTGGTTGTTAGAACGAAGAAATATGTCCACTTCATAGACTTTATTTTCGCTAATTAATATCTGTAAGACAGGCATCCAGGCCAGCACACTTGTTCAAGCGGAACAAAAATGGCGGACACCCCCCATTGACAAAAAGATCCCGTGCATTTCAGGTCACAGGTCCTGATATTTTCCTGTTTTTGACCCGGAAAGGAATTCCGTATTATGTTTACAATTTCGACCAAGTACGGGGTCTTTCTGTTTTGAAAGACAGCGCGTCACGACTTATGTGACACGAGAGCTTTATGAAATTCGTAACGAGGCTTTTCTAACAGAAAGATCGAATGTACGGACCAAAATTCAATTATTACCGTAGGTAATTTCATTGGCTTTAGCAATGGTCTTGTATGATTCGGCCAATAATTTTTTCCCCTCAACTTTGAAGAATTTCTACAACACAAAAAAGTTTGTGGCTGATTTTGCTTCCTTTTCCTATCGACTTTTTATCGTGGATGACGAGAGTGAAACCAATGGACTCTACTGGCCCTTCTGGAGTTAATGTTCCTCGCTGTTTCTAAAAAAACTGAATATCGAGGTTCATACCTTTCCCCGCAACATTTTATACGATTTCGGCAAAAAATCTCGCGGGCTTTGCAAGTTGCCCGCAACATTTTTTGTTACCGGCCACCATAGTTTGCAGTGCCTAAAATTACATTCTTTGCTACCTTCAAAATATATTTCTTTTATATTATAAATTTCCAAATTTTCATATAAAAACAATTATCTTGAGTCTAGATGCTTTAAATGTTGTTGTTGTTTTTTTGTTTGTTTAGAAAGACAAAAAAATCTGTATTATATTTTTCTATATGATTTTTTGGCAAAATTTTTATATACTGTAAACTTTCTAGTTTTATTGATTCTATGGTTTAAAATGTCATTTTAATTTTGGCAAAGATACACTTGTTTTTAAGTGTTCACTTTTATGACAATGCGAACTTAATTTATGCGGAGAAAAACGCTTTTGAAAATTGCTGAAGAATTATTCTAAAATGCATCATAAATTTGATAGACTGTAATCTTTATTGAAAAATGTTCATAAAATGGCGGTTGTTCATGTTTTAAAAGGCACAATTATGCCTCAGAACAATAAATGATTACTCTTCAGACGAGGGAAAAACATGTTTCAATACCGGTTTTAGAGAATAATCAGATGTTTTTTAACCCGAAGAGAGTAACGATAATGTGCACTGTTTGTAATAGAAGTAGCAAAATTAATGTAAAAAGTCGTATTTTTGAACTTCCACAAAGACTTTTTCACTATAACTGCACTTAATTACATAAACAAATGAAAAGATAAAAGATGGTATCAGGTAAACTGCCCAAATGCGTAACCACACTTCGGATAACTATGAAAGTACACCAAATTAAAAAGCTTTATGACAAATAAAATTAAAAGCATTTTAGAGGCATTAATGGACCTCTAGGCCATATAATGCGATCAGAAACCATTTTTACTTCTTTAGAACTTTATTATGATTAAATAATTGTTTTAGGGAATATCAAATCATTGTTACCTGAAGAAAATAGGATAAAAGTGTTTTTTTTATAAAAAACAAAAACGTATTTTGACAACCATACAAAATACTTATTAAACTATAATTGTACTTATTCCAAATAGCAACAGATGAAAAAGATAGTAAGGAAATGACCAATGATTAACTTTTTTGAATATTTAAAGAAAAACCAACAAACTTTAAAAAAAGCTTTTTATAGGAATAAAAATGAAAGAATTTTTGAGACATAATGGGTTTTTAAGATTATTTTATTCAATGTTTTCTTCGGAAAATGTTCTGAAAGTCATTTACATTTTTTTATTTCTGATTACATTATTTTAATTTTTAGTCTGCACAAAAGGCAGATCTATCTTTGAAGGTGTTTACATGACCCATCTGACAGGTCAAAGACCTGTGCACGTGCAACAGAAAGACCTCGAAAACGGACCATCTTTTGTTTTAATCAGGTTTATCCGAAAAATATAGACCTGTCAACAGAGGATGTGTGTTAACAAATCAATTTTAAAAAGATATCCCCGATAGAGACACATGGACACTCTATTATAATATATATTATATTTGTTTTGTAATTTAAAACCGGCTTTAAAGGGGGTTTAGATATTACACGCCTAATTTGTGCTAGGTTAATTATACCTTATATGACATGATTGGTCTTTGCTATTAAAAAACAGCTCTGATTAGCTGGCGCAAAAGATCTTAATTGTTATGAATCATTCACATCATCAAGTTTGATTACATTTGTAGCTATACAGTTGTATTTAAATCTGATAAAAAGTCTTGCAACCTGTTATGCGAATATCTTTTGAAAAACTCATCGAGTCGTAAAGTACAGAGTATCTATTTCAAAACAAATGTCATACGTCACTATTATACCTCCACGTTATACCAGAGACCACAATGACGCGGATATGAAACCGAAAATGAAAATGAAAATGAATATTTTCTCCCTTGACATCTTAATATGTTCTACAAGAAACAATATTAGCTCCGACAATCACCTTCTTTAATACTTGTTGAATATTGACAGGAAAACAGTGTTACCTCTTCTCATGCCAATTCTTATTTATCAGTAAGACTCAAGTGATCTATACATAAACATTTTATATTCATTGCAATAAGGCTTTAAATATTCAATTACTGTCACCTATTGACTGTGCACTATACTTTCGTAAGTTTCTTTGAATAATCACCCGTTTCTTCGTATATTCGATTTACTTTGCTCTCATTGTCGTGAGGTATTGTAAGTGTCGGATTCGATCATGAGGTCTCTGGTTCGCATTCCTTACCAAATCCTTGTTTGCTTTTTCTTTTTACTTGCAGAATTAATTTTAATCGGTTTGCTACAACTGTCTTCTGCAGATTTTATTAGTGGTGTTTTTTATTTTACAGTATTAGTTTTGTTTTTTTACTATCTTTCACGTTTCTTTTTTTGACATTATGCAATTGTATATACTTAACGCATACACACTATAAAGGCAGTTATTAAAGATACAACACAGATAGTACACACACAACAAAAACGTTTGCAATAGTTTTTAAGAGGATGGCATTTTTAAAGTTAGAACAAAAAATAATTCGCTGAAATAGGATTCGAACCTTCCAGTTAATTTCTACATTCCTCAATTGAAATACTTTTACCAACTGCGCTAAGAGGGATTTTCATTTTTACAATATTGTTTACATTTATATCGATTTACAAGTAGATCGTAACGTTTACGGAAAATACCGACTACAGGGTCAAATGCAAGAGTGCCAGGTCAATTTGTTGGGCAATACATATTAATTTCGGCCCTTAATTAATCATTTCATGAGTAAATTTAGAGTATAAAACACTCAATGATTGCCGCATCGGTATATTGGAAAACACTCACTGGGTTGCCGTAATCGTTTTGTGGGCTGCGTCGGCATCATTATTGGTTATATAAACTCTAATTTGCACCTTACAACCAAACTACTTATATTGGTTAATTGTTGTTGGGCATTGACTTACAAATAGTTATTGAAGATTCAGAACAGTTATTTGATTACCGTTATTGGTTCAAATATGTTAATAATGATAATATTAATCACTTTTCCAAAAGTCGTTGTCTTTTTAATAGTTAGTTTTATACTTGAAAAGTTTATAATATTTCTTACACGAAAACGAATAAATAAAGCATAAGAACGAATTTCATAAAAATAAATTATATATGATAATTTTATCCAATTACGACCTTAAATACAATGACCTGAAAGAAACGCATCATCAAACGCTTAAAGTTACCGGCATATCGACATCTATTTCTTCTTTAAAGCTAATATATGAATGGCGTCAACCACTAATAAATTTGTAAATATTTACTAAACGAAAACGAATAGACTAATTTAAGAAAGTAATTATCCATTATTCATTAATAGTATAATATAAGATAATTACGATTGTGAAAACGCCATGGTACGATGGTGAAAGCGCGATGGCACAATGATGAAACGCGATGGTACGATGACGAAAGCGCGGTGATACGATGGCGAAAACGCGATGTTTATAAAATGATGCAGCATTGTCTAGATGCCGCTGGTGTTTTTTTTTTTAAATAGATAACCATTATTTCTGGCAGAAATTTTTAATATTTAATGTTTGTATTACGGACTATACACTGTAGATTTTAAACGTATTAATGACATTTTAAACTTTATACGTCTTCGGTTATAACCTAACATGCCCACTTAACACAAATGTTTTATACTATCTTATTGAAATAAAAATAAAACATGTTTATAAAGAAGTAGAACAGTCAGATAGTGTAATTCTTGCTCTGCACTTTACGGAAAAAAACAAACCTAAAACTAATAACTATTGTTTTTGTCAACAGGAAATGGTGGTGACTGTCGTATTTTGGTGTTTCCGCCTGGCACCCCAAGGAACGAAGGTAGGGAAAGTCGTTACTTTGTCGTATTTGCGATTTTTTGCCTGGCACCCCGCGGAGCGAAAATATGGCATGGCAAATATCAGCCGCCAAAATGTTATCAAATATGATTAACAGGATCAAACAGGAAATGCGGCGTTCAATGAATGCAACACACAGAACCCTGCAACAAGAATCAGTAACAAGCAGCCCAGGAGGACCCAAAACAAAAACAGGACATGGCGCAAGACAGAACACGGACAATCTAATCACTTAATGATGTATGAGAATAAATAATAGTTACCGACAAGGAAATCAAAATCAAGGCCCAATAAGTAAAAGGGCACAGGGGATAGGAGATTCGGGGATGGGGGGGGGGGGCGAAATTAAAGAAATAAAACTACGTGCTAAAGGGAAGATACTTACCGTAGACGATAAAGCAAGAAGGGGTCATAACAAAAGTGTCACCAAAGAGTCTTCATAGATTCTAAACTTCAAAGGCATTTCACAAAATAAATTTCGGCTTGTTCCAATTCTTTCAAGAAGAAATGCAACGAGCAACACCACAAAAAATGAGACAAGCAGACGGTTATTTTGCTTTCATTACCAAGAAAGATTAAAGTTGGAATTTTAGCACATTTTTTTGGATTTACTGATAATACTATCAACCATTATTTTACATGATTTTGTCTAAATGTTGACTTGGTATATATCAGCGCTACAAAGTAGACACGTTTCTGGATTCCAAAGTGCCAATTTTACGGTTTTAAGCATGTCTCGATAAAACGAAACCCTGATTATACCAGTAACAGGGATATTCCAGAAATTGGTTGTAAGGTGCAGTCATTTTACTTTATGAATATTTAATTTGGTTGAACCTATGCCCCTGTCAAATGCGTTATAAATGCAGTGACAACATTTTCAAATCGCCACTCGTGATAAATTATCTAAAAATGTTACAAATTATATGTCATTAATTTGTAGTTTAACTTCGAATAGCTTTTTGCGATGTATTTGTTCTGCAGTGAAAATATAGATATTATTATGAAATTATTGATATTATAAATATATTTATTTAGTATAGAAATATTATTCAGTCTAAATTATTGTTATAAAACAACAACAAATTCTCAAAGATTTTCATCAGATACTGTATTGAATGAACCATTGTTTTTTTTGATATGCCCGAGGATATATAATGAGATGTAGACACAGTATGTACAAATTCTACAAACAAATAAATGTCAAATTAATGTTTTTGAAACAATAAAGTTATTACTTGAATTAGTCTACATGTCACATAAGTATGAAGAACAAGTGGTCAATTTGTAAACAGATTGTTATATACATGTTTGATTCTAATTGGTCAATTTAAAACATTTTGTGTATTTTCGGAATTTTTCATTGGTTGACTCTTTAAATGTCTTATGACATACATAACCTTTATAAGCTCGTCGTTTCCTGAAGTCGGCAAAAATAGCATTAGCAAAATAAACTCAGGAAGCTTACGACGATTTTTTTATATCTTTTAGATTTTGAAAATCAATGACTTTAAGTCAGTAAAAGCTCATAGCCTGAGACAATTCCCCAAACCAGAGCAACAACAACAACAAGGAAAAATACGCTGCACAATTAGCGGCACAACACGTGGTGGGTAGAATCTACAAGATCGTAGGGTTTCTCAAGCAAAGCGAGTGCATATGCCACTAAATAGCAAACCATCCAACTACAATCTGAGGTCAACTCTTCCGGAAACCGAAGAAGCCACAGTGATAGAAGAGACAGTTATGAGTTCACATCCAGCTTTCAGATTAGAGTCTTTTAGAGGAGATGGAACGGAAGATATAGAGAGATACCTAAGAAGATTTGAGCAGTACCAAGCGTGCACAGGTATTAAAGATGAACAGGCGTTTGCCACTTTAATTTGGTATTTGGACGGACACGCCCGCCTGTGGATTGAGTCATTAGTGAGTCCACCTACAACACTCGGAGGACTAAAGGCAGCTTTAAAAGAAAAATATAAGGTTAACAAACCGATAGACTTAAACATATTTCTGCTGAAACAAAACCACAATGAAAATGTCGAACAATATATTCACAGGCTGGAAAATGCATTACTTTTACAAAAAAACAGAGTGGACGATGCGATAGCAGTACAGATCGCATTGTCTGGCATGGATAGAAATATTGGATCGGCTGTGAGCACCCATAATCCTAAAAACTTGGATCAAGTCAAGGATATTGCATCCAAAATGACCATTGCTCCTGCAATTTCGGTCAACGCTGTGGACAAAATAACACAACCCACAGCCATCGAAAGCGCTGTGGAAGTATTGACGGCCGCGGTGGCTAAACTTACAACGACAGTAGAAGAACGAAATTCGGGAACATCAAGGCAGAGTGACCACATGGGAAGACAATATCACTACAGACATAGGGATAATCAAGGCAATGGTGCTGGGACCCAGGGACGAAAACAGACAGTGCAATGTAGAAGATGTGGAGGTAGGTGTCTTTCTAGAAATTTGTGTAAGGCAATTGGGAAAGTTTGCTATAAATGTAATGGGGCAGATCATTTCGGAAATGTTTGTGAAAATGTAAGACAGCAAAATAATTTTTTATCGAAGATAGGAATTAGGGCCTATCCCTGCGATTTCCTGCAAGGATGGGCACAATAATAAAAAAATAATAACAAGTTCTGATAGTGACATTAAAAATAAAAGACACACTCATTATCAACAAAAGGGGTCTAAAAGCAATTATATACAAAAAACTAGAATGACTGGAACAAATTGTCACTTACAAATTAATTCGGAAAATGTCCTAAATAACGTAGAAGTAAATGCAAATTTTACAGCAAGCATGAATAAAAACACAGTATCTGTCACAGTAAATGGTAAGCACACCAATGCTTTGATAGATACTGGCGCATCTGTATGTTGTATAAGTCATTCATTTTTAAAAAAGGTTTATCAGGATAAAACACCCCAAATATCAACATCAAGTACAGACTCAATTATAGGAGTAGGGAAAACAAAGCATAAAGTGATAGGTTCTGTAGAACTAAATGTTTCCTTAGGAAATCTAAAATTGCCATATAATTTTCTTAGTCATAGAAGAATTGCACCATTCGTTAATCATTGGGCATAATTTTATGGAAAAATACAGAATGAAATTAGACATTTTTGGAAAAAAAGTAACTGTATGTGATAATTTAGAAGTATGTTATTTGCGCACAGAGACAAGTTTCGCGCGCACCGTAAAACCAACTACTATTAAGGCAGAAAGTGAAGTTGAGATTCAAGTTAAGATAGCTAAAATCAGTTCTGGAGAACAAATTTTATTAGAACCCATTCAAAACCTTTGTAATGACAATCTTTTAGGGGCAAAATGTCTTGTTACTGTAACTAAAGGAAAGGCGATATTTAGGCTAATAAATCCGACTCAAAATGATATTCATTTAAAAAGTAACAAAATTGTAGCAAGAATCGCGGAAGTTGATAGTAAAAGAATATTTGCATTAGAAACAAAAAGTAAAGAACAAACATGTCACAGAAAAGCGAAAGAGCAAAACTCAGTTACTTTTAGTTTAGAGGGTGCTGACTTAAATGAGTATGAAAAAAAAATTATTAAAACTTTTAAAAGGTAATAATGATATTTTTTCAAAAGGTTTACACGACTTAGGAAAAACAAACTTACAAACACATGTCATAGAAACAGGAGACAATCCCCCTGTAAGAACCCCATTTTATAAACAAAATCCGATGATACGAAGGGAATCAAAACGTCAAGTTGACAATATGGTAGAAACGGGGTTATTAAAAGAAAGTAACTCAAACTGGCACTCCCCAGTAGTCTTAGTTAAAAAGGCGAATTCAGATGAATATAGATTTGCGGTAGATTATAGGAAGTTAAATAAAATAACAACTCCCCAAGCATATCCTATTCCAAGATTGTCCGACATTTTTGATGCTATAGGTGAATCAAATGCAAATTATTTTTCTTCTCTTGATTTGGGAAAAGCTTTTTGGCAAGTGCCTTTAGATGAAGAAAGCAAAAAGAAAGCAGCTATTATCACATATGATGGAATATTTGAGTTTCAGACAATGCCTTTTGGTCTACAAGGAGCAACTGCAACTTTTCAGATGCTCATGATGAAAGTGCTTAAAGGTATCTCCTGGAAGTATGTCCTTTGCTATGTTGATGATGTTTTAATATACTCATCAACTTTCGAAGAACATCTTAAACATCTCAGTGAGGTATTTAAGCGGATTCGTCAAGCAGGATTGAAATTATCACCAAAGAAATGTTTCTTTGCTCAGAAAAAATTAAATTATTTGGGACATGTACTTAGTAAAGATGGAATTCAAACTGATATAAAAAAGATAGAGAAAATTCAAAATTTAGTGGCTCCAAAAGATAGAAAGGGTATAAAATCACTGTTAGGTTTAACTAACTATTACAAAAAAATTGTGGCAGGCTATAGCAAAATATGTGCTCCCATATTTGAACTTTTAAAGAAAGATATACCATTTATATGGTCAGAGAAATGTGAAAGTGCATTAAATCAATTAAAAATGGCATTGACTTCTGCTCCAATATTATCATTTCCAAACATGGAAAAACCTTTTATTCTTACATGTGACGGTTCAAGAAGTGCGTTAGGTTTTATTTTAGGCCAGTTAGATGAAAATAACAAAGAACATGTAATAGAATATGGCAGTCGATCATTGCGGGGATCAGAAAAGAATTATTCAGTGTCAGAATTAGAATGTTTGGCAATAGTTGAAGGAATTAAATCATATAAATCATATCTCTCAACAGGAACAAAATTTACCATATATACTGATCATAAAGCCCCTTTTGACTTGTCTTAAACAATCTAATAAACTTCTATCAAATGGCAGATTAGCAAGGTTTGGTCCGCCTATTTCTACAAGACTTTAATTATCAATATTGTCTACCGAAAAAAGGACGCGTTTTTGAATCAAGCAGATGCCAAACTATCTAGAATTAACTGCCAGATGCTTTAACATTACAATGGGAAGGTTTCATCTCAACCTAACCTCAGTCCCCTTAAAACAAGTGGGCCAGAAATTATATCAAGACTAGGAAACAAGCATACCGGGTCTAGACATGCAAAAATAGAGAAAACTAAATCAGCTCAAATTAGATGTTAAGTTGGCAAAACGGTAGAGATTAAATAATCAAAGGTGAATGGTTAGAAACTTCCAAATTTGAAATATGAAAGTAAACCAATCAATAAATTCATTGCTAATTGATAAGGAAAAATGTAATGATGAAGATTTAGGAAATACAGACTTTACAAAAGATGAAAATAAACTTTAACTAATAGAAATGCAACAAAATTGTCCAGACTTTAAACATCTTTACAATTACATTAAAACCACGGAACTTCCCACAGATATAGATGACAAAATAAAACGTTGGATATTAAACGAAAAAGAATACTATGATTTGGTAGATGACATTTTAATTCATATCTTTCAAACTCGAGCTAAGAAAAAACCAGTTGATGAAAAATTCATTTTTCAAATAGCTTTACCCCGGGAGGAAAGATTAAAAGTTATGCAAGCTTATCATGACGAAAATGGACATTTTGGGTTAAAGAAGACTTTTGAGGCTATCAGAGCAAAATACTTTTGGCCACACATGTTTTTTAAACAAATTTAAAGGATTATGTAAAAAAATTGGGGAAAAAAATGTCAGAAAGCCCAAAAAGGGGGACTAAACTAAAACAACCCCCTTTTAAACCCCCCTTTCCGGGGTTTCGAAAAGTAAATTTTGGTTTGAATGGCATAAACCCAATGATTTTGGGCCCCCTTTCTAGAACTTCAGAAGGTTTATGAAAAAATATCCTAGTAGGGAGTTTTAAAAAAGTTTTTTTTACGTTGGAACAGAAGCCCCTTTTCCCCTTAAAAACAACGTCAGCTTTTTGAAAAATTTTTAAGGTTTTTACATGAGGAAAAAAAATTTTTTAGATATTTGGTTTGGGTTTCCCAAATTTTTATTGTTTGTGACAGAGGTTTTGAAAAATTTTCCCCTCAAAGCTAAATAAAAAGCTTTTTTGAAAAAAAATAAAGTTTCTTGACATAAAACAGCTAGTTATAACCCTAGAGCTAATGGTGCCGTGGAAAAACAGAATTTAACTATCAAACAAACACTAAGAATGTATATTGATAAAGATCAAAGAAATTGGCATCTATTACTACCTACAGTGATGATGTCAATGAGGTCATCTCCTAATACTGAAACATCAGGATTCAGTCCATTTAAAATGATATTTGGTAGTGAAATGCGATTACCATATGACACTACTTTAATACCAAGAGAATCGTTAAGCACAGACGCAAAAATACATATTGAGCAATTGTTTGAAAGACTAAGACTGATTCATACACAGGCTAAACAAAATACAGAGTTAACACAAAAAGAAAGTAAAGAAAAACATGATGTAATAGCAAAAGAATCCGTCTTTGTTCAAGGAGATTTAGTACTGCTCAAAGTGCATAAATCTAAACCAGGATTATCTCACAAACTACAAGACCAATGGTCATCAAATATCTACTACATCAAATACAAAGGACCTCATGACACTTATAAAATTGCAGATTGTCAAACTGACAAAAATCATATACCCCTAGTAAATGCAAAAAACTTAAAAATGTATAATGATCCAAAGAATTATAGGGTAGAATATAAAAATTCAACTGAAAATGGTGGGATAATAAATACTGACAACAATTAAATAAACAAAATGCTACAAATCATGAGACTGATAGAGATGGTGAATCAAAAAGCACATTTAGCTCTGATGAAAATAACAAATCATATACAGACACTTCTGTAGATAATAGAAATAATGATAACACAGGAAAATGGTTCCGTGCAAACAAAATACTTAAAATAAGAGTGAAAGGTAAACAAAAAGAATGCCTAATCGAATGGAAAAATTCAAAATTCAAACCAAGCTGGGTGCTTGAAGAAGATGTTAGTGAATTTTTAAAACGAACATATTACATAACTCATACAAAAATGGGTAAAAGGCGGCGCAGGCCTTATAGATATTTTGACACCAAATAATTTGTATAAAATTTAAATGTCAATCAGTAGTTTTACACTGTTGCCCTTAGGTATGTTAACATATTATAGAACAAAATAGAGTTTAAATACTTAGATATATAAACATGATGCTTTTTGGGTGATGTATATTTAATATTTCATAAACTTTAATATAATATACTGATGTATACATGATACACACAAAACAAAAGCTAATGTGGTGAAGCCAAAACCTAAGAAAGTCTCTAAACAAGATATTTCTGACTCATAGTGCTAGAATTAGTAGAATCCGGAGTCTACAAATTCAACCGGCCTAACTACATTCCACTTTCATTAATTTTATATTTTAGTTTGGGAAAAATTACTGCTGATCTCATTCATCATGATGACTCTATTTTCGTCGGTGTGTTCAGTACATAGGGAACTACAGAGATTGAATTATGGTGTTGTTTTTGAACCAGGAACCAAAATACACATGGGTAAAGAACATTGGGTGCATACCTTTGAGGTAGAATTACCTAAAGAGGTGAACTTGGTAGATTTATCAGGGTGTTCAAAAAGCAAAAAGACCTGTGAGTACATAAACAAGGTTCTTACAGAAATAAATAACGTCAGAATTAATACCAAATATTTCATAAATGAATCAATAAACACAATTGAAAATCTAATTATATTGTTAAAAGTAGAAGTAAAAGGTCTTTACTTCCGTTCATTGGTTCTTTGAGTAAAAGTTTGTTCAACACTGCAACTATGGATGATGTTAACTTATTGGCTAAACATATCAATGTTTTAAACCGACTTAATCGAAAGCGAGTTGCATCTGTTCAACACCATGAAGATCATTTAGCTTCTTACATGCAAACTGCAAATAACAGTTAGAATGTCCAACTTAATGTCAGGCATAAAAGAAAACGAAATGGCAATAACGCACATTCAATCACAATTATATGACAGTTTTGATGACTTAGAAAAAACATTCTCATCAATGAATGTCTTAGTAACAAAACAGATAGAAAAGTCAAGAAGAATTGAATCTATTTTTAATAATCTTATTTCGGGTGTATACAGCTTAGTTGACGGTATACTGTCTCCATCTTTAATTCCCTTTGAAACCATGCAAACTACTCTAGAAGATATAAAATCTATAATAAATCATAAATACTCTCAATTCCATCTTATTTATAACGATGCTAAAGACGTTTACAAAAACGTTGATACACTATACGCAAGATTAGAAAACAAATTGTATATTTCCGTGAAATTCCCAATTTCTCCTTTTAAACACCCATTAACTCTTTACAAAGTGATATCATTTCCAGTTCCAGTGAATGATAGTACAGACCATGCAACCCAATTATTAGATTTACCTGACCTATATGCTTTGACACATGATAATCAATTCTACATGGAACTATCCAAGGAAGACACAGTAAAATGCAAGCAAAACAAAAAACTACTAATTTGTAAAATGTTATATCCTATAACTCAAGATAGTTGCACCTTGGCATTACTTCAAAATGACAAAGCCAAAGTGAAAACTGTATGTCACTTCAGATTATTAGTTAATCATTTAATGCCTAAAATACAGAAAATATCAGCCACTTCAATTTTAGTTTATAAAATTGACATATTGGAACTAAATTGTAAAACAAATAAGCAAATGCTAAAAGGATGTAATTTTTGTATTATAACCATTCCCTGTGGTTGTTCTGTATCAACTCCTCAACTCTATTTACCTCCTAGATTATCAACTTGTCACAATAAAAGTATTTCAAAATTACACCCAGTAAATTTAGCATTATTACAGCAATTTTTTAACGATTCCTCATTAAATAACATTGATCCGAATTCACTTTTTGAAAATCCTCTAACAGTTAATGTACCTGCATTTACAATATACCAGCATAAAATGTCTAATATATTAGCTGATGATAGGAAAACGCATTTAAGCTTAGAAAAAATGGCTAAAGCTGCTAAGAAAGATGAACTTGTATTTCAATCATTGTCAGAACCACTATTGTCTGGCGATATTATATTAGAACAGTCATGGCCAACAACAAATGACATTATACTCTATGTTACTATGGCGATAGCGATTCTCTCACTGATATTATTCATCATTACTGCAATTAAACTTAGAAAAGTTTTAGCAATATTGAGTGTATTACAATTAACAAACAAAAAAGTAGCGGCTTCAAATTTACCTTCGTTTATTTACAAACAAAATTCAGTCAATAAACAAGAAAATCCATCTTTTTCGGATAACTTCAACATTGAACTTAATCATTTTATATTGGGTCTCGCAATAGTTTCTCTTATAGGTATTATTATAATCATTTGGAAGCTGTGTCATAAAAAGACTTCTTACACAGCGTTAATAATAGAATTAACTACCGGTGAAGAATGTGTACAAGTACCGGTACAAAAATTATCATTGTGCCCATCTTTCTGGAAAATAACTGTTCCTAAAAATGTGGAGCGTGTTTCAATACAAGGAATTATATCTCCAACATTATATTTTGATTGCGATGATTTTAGAATACTTAATAAGTTAACTGACAAATCTTGTCAAGTCAAACAAAATGTCCAGATTACTTACTTTCAAAGTAGAAAATTGAGAAGAATTTTGGAACAAGTCTATAATATTCATTTCCATATTCAGCATAAAAATCTGCTTATTCCATTACAAGTAACCAATTGCTCAACATGTTCTAGTTGACACCTCTTTTCCGCGGAATATTAATTTTTCTAACATGTTTACAAATGTTACACATGGTAAATTGTGTTATATTGTTTTCTGTTATACACAAATTTGTTTTTGTATATGTTACATACTTAGATTTGATATAAAAAAAAACATTGTTAAGAAACTTAACTTCATATATATGTGTAGTTATCGGTATATACATACATTTGCTGCTTAAATTTTGGTTATTTTTTTCAATCTTTTTATCAAACTTTATAGGAATAAAGTGTTTTTAGGAGGAGAGGTAGTGTTCTGACGTGAAAATAAAGATATTATTATGAAATTATTGATATTGTAAATATATATATATTTATTATTGAAATATTATTCAGTTTAAATAATTAAAACAACAACAAATTCTCAAAGATTTTCATCAGATACTGTATTGAATGAACCATTGTTTTTTTGATATGCCCGAGGATATATAATAATTCTTTTTTTCTTTTTGTAAAATAATGACCCATCCATATGATCCAGTCAGTTATATAAATATTTGAAAACTTTATATGTAAATTAATGAATTATAGATTCTACTTTGAAATTTGTAAAGAGGACAATACTTATTTAAAAGCATGAATGAAGATGATAATAGTGAATACCAGTAACAGATATATCTTCTGTATTTCCTTCATATAGTTGTTTATTTTTAAGTTACTTAATTACCGGCTTAATTGAACCTAACTGACCTTAATTAAACTGCTAATTAAGAAGACAGTACAGAAAGAAGACCTGTAGCGAGGCAAAGCCCTTAATATTTCAATTTCGTTTAAGGGCTGGTCAAACGCACACCGTTTATGACAAATGAGGGATATTTGAAAATATTAAAATTCCCACCCTTATCAGATAATTCACAGCAATTATAAATGCATAAGGGGCCGGGGAAATCCCCTTTAATTCTTATGTTTACAAAATAAAACCAATATTTACTCACCCTTCCCGTCACATTCGTAAATTTTGCAGCCTTACATCGCTAGAAATCAGTAACCAGATAATAATCCAAGATCAACAGAGATTTATTTCTTCTCTTTTACTTTTTGCAGGTTAATTAAGTCCATTTTTTGCCACACAAACGAAATCATCACAGCACTATATTTATATTGAAACTATACCGCGTGCAGACACAATACACCTACTGACCCAATGACATATTTTTGTGTAAATTACAGAAGTTTATTTAACGGCACAGTAGAAAGCGCGTGCCAACAGGTGACCAATCACAATACAATATAATTCAGGTTAAGAAAAGGTTAAAGTTGACAGATGATATTTGTAAACAATTTAGTCTAGACATTTTGATTCAGTACTGTCTTTCTTTAATATACAAAAGAAATTTAGTTGCGATTCATAATTCATATTTTTGAATGAATGTTGTCCTCTGTAGACATGGTTTTATATATATATTTAGGATTCTTTTTTCTCGTGTTTATGTATTTGTATGCATACTGAGATAATCAAATAAACTTGGAAACTTGGAATGAGATGTAGACACAGTATGTACAAATTCTACAGACAAATAAATGTCAAATTAATGTTTTTGAAACAATAAAGTTGTTACTTGAATTAGTCTACATGTCACATAAGTATGAAGAACAAGTGGTCAATTTGTAAACAGATTGTTATATACATGTTTGATTCTAATTGGTCAATTTAAAACATTTTGTGTATTTTCGGAATTTTTCATTGGTTGACTCTTTAAATGTCTTATGACATACATAACCTTTATAAGCTCGTCGTTTCCTGAAGTCGGCAAAAATAGCATTAGCAAAATAAACTCAGGAAGCTTACGACGATTTTTTATATCTTTTAGATTTTGAAAATCAATGACTTTAAGTCAGTAAAAGCTCATAGCCTGAGACAATTCCCCAAACCAGAGCAACAACAACAACAAGGAAAAATACGCTGCACAATTAGCGGCACAACATATTGACTATTCTAGACGTAATGACTCGTTGTCTAAAAATTGCAGTACTTTCTTTCATTTAAGATAAGTTTTGCAAAATAGATATTTGACTTCGTAGATATGACTTTTTTTTAGACAGATAAGTTTTGCAAAAGAGACAAAATGAGTTGTTTTGCATGCCAATAACGATTTATGGGCTTCACAGAATAAATTGCAGAGATTTGACTTCGTTAATATGACTTTTTTTAGATAGGATGACTTCATTATAAGTTGGTGATGTGATGACATTATGAACTGAAATATGTGACATCTCAACATATTCATTTGTATGACATTATTAAATAATTTTAGCTGGACATCAGGTGTTTGCATGAAAAACTCTAAAGCTATGGCAACATTAAGAATTTATATCAAAGATGTCCTAGAAATGTTATTTAGAATGCGTATCACATTAAAACTAGGAAATAACAACTCGTGCTGTGTACTTAGTAATTTTTTACATTTTCATTTACCAAAAATGTCAGGGGCAAAATGATAATTTACAATAGATTAATGTAAACAAATAGATTTTTTCAACATTAATAAAAGAGAGAAATGACCTCCCTATCTCTTTCACTATTTAAAATATTAAACACACTTTGCTAAATGTACAAGATAGTTTTAGCTGAACATATTATCGTATTATTGGTTGAACAAACTAATATCCATTGCAATGTAAAGTCGTTTAAATTTGTCCTTAAAATCAATAATAAAGTGTATTCATACCCAAAACACCGTGACGAATAGGTCATTAAGATCTAAATATACAAATAATTGAAAGCATTGAATATCAACGCCGCTGTTTAAAGTAAAATATTTCACGAGAATAAAATTCATAATTTTCAGGTAAAATGTATTTAAATAACATGTATTCTTAAATAAAACTCTGAGCATAATTTTCAGTTAAGTACTATGAAATACTTATCGTATATATTGAGAATAAAAACAGAGCAGAATAAGTGAATAAATGATAAATTAGTTTGTTTCCTATGATAAAATAGTGGAAAAGGAGTGATCCTTGCGGGTTCAAACCCCGACAGGGTCAAGCCATTGTTTCTTTCAGTAAGAAACTTTACACGCTTAGCTTATTACTGGTTGGTTCAAGAACGGATTCGAGTTAAAGGCTTATAGCTTCCTACTCAATCAGTCTAAAATAAGTTCTGAATAATCTAACTTAGTAAACTTATTCAGCTAAACAATAGAAAAAAGTTCTCTACGCAAAACAGTTTTAAACCTGAAAGTTTAAACTCATGAAATAAATTTATTTACTTCTGTATAGGGAGCGATCAATTAACAATGTAGAAACGCACTTTAATAAATACGATGAAGTTATATTTGGCACAAATAACAAAGAGTACATGCACTTACGTCAATGCTTAAAAAGTAAATTCCTAAACATAATATCAAAAGTATTTTCTTTAAGGTATATTGCGTGAATTTATAAACCTGTCAAATAATATAAAGATCGATATATTTTGGGTAAGATCGATGGATAAACGCGGTAACACGGGTTTGATTTTAATTTGATACTCGTATTAATAATTATACCTAGCGTTGTATCGTAATTGAAGAGGTTTGTACATGTCCTACTTGTGGTACGACCGAGACCGCGAAGGTCCATGATTTTTTTCTTATCTTTATTTGAAACAGTATTGAAGCTATGACAGTTTTAGTTGTGGTGGCTGTTTTTAAACATTCTTTGTTAATAAGTTATTTAATTTTAAATATAAAAAATCAAACATTTTCAAATCAAGATCCAAAAAAGGAAATAAAAAAAAAACAAGCAGTGTCTTATACGTGTCTAATTTGTTTGCAAGCACTTAACTAGTTCTATTAAAATATGCTGCAAAAATAAAGCAGGAAAACAATTGCAACAGTGCTAATGCGAATGTTATGACTACCTTTACATTTAACTATTGAAGATATAAATTATACATTCTATATAATATCTCGTACATACCGTTGGCAGAATAGAAGTATACAATGTATATTGTTTACAGCTCACCTTTGTATATTGTATTGTTTACAGGCCATTATTGGTCATATATTGTTTCATGCATATTGGAAAGATCATAAGGCGTGGTTAATCTAGTTTAATTGTTTTGAGTTATTGAATATAAGTTTCATGATTCGGCATTGTCAGTCATGACTGATTTTTACTAAGTTCTTCCAAAATTAAAGTAGACCAATTTAACTTTGATATAAAGCCAAATCTCAGAAAGTAAGACAATTTTTAGACAATGCCCATAAAACATAAAATTAAACAAAACGAATACTGTAGCAGCGCTAATAATTCATCATTTAATCATTTTATACAATATTTATATTTTGGTCACACAATGTTTGCAGGTCATCCTTTGACTTTTATTTTCTCTTACAGACGAAGACAGTTTTACTAGATAAACAGGCGAGGCCGAGGATAAATTCTTGTTCTTCCTAGCGAAATGTCCTAGTTTATGAGAAGGCACTTTTGAAGAAAATACGAGTAACAATATTTGACTTTTACGACGATGAAGTTTAAACAACAGATAAATTAACAAAAACGTTTAATAATAAAACGATCTAAGTAATAAAAGAAGCATTGAATCACGAGGCTATCTGAATTGTTGGAGGGGGCATAGCCCCGGAGTATAGATCAGATTGCCGAATGTTTGATGTTCTTTCTCTTTTGTATCATAGTCAAACATAAAGACACGTTCCCTGGTGTCACAATATGAAACCCCAGAAAACAGTTACAATGAACGAGCATCTGGATATGATAATTCTATCTTTATCCCTTTCTCTGTCGTCACAATATGTAAACCACAGAAAAAAAATTAATGGGCATGCTCTGGAGTGCGGGAAACTAATACCTGCAATCCGGTTAATGCATTGTGCATGTATAATTATGTATACGATTTAACTGACACATTTTCAACAGTGAGCTGCCAAAACTATGATGCAATTAGAAATAATATAGGTTCCTGTTGAAAATATAAAACTATATATATAAAGTATTTTCTTGTCAAACGTGGACAACATACTTTTTGTGCACTTACATGTATTTCAATCGGACAGTAAACACTTACAATCATTAACATACAATGTTCAAATGGCTGCCTTCAATAATGAGTCATAGAACTTTACTAAATTCGATAATGCCGACGATCAACATTGAAACAGACATTTGTATCATAGTTCAGGGACCATTCTGTTGAAAATGTGTCATAAGTTAAAAATTCGACAATTTATGCCGAGTGGTCTCTTTTAAAAAAAATCAAGACAGAAAATTGCTATTACTCGCCGCGATATTACTCGACCGTTGATGAGGAACAAAAAGTCGCGGCCAATATTTTTACCCTCATTTTTTTTTGTAGAATTTACAAAAAAAGTTGCTTCTCTCTTTCTGTTCCTCGACTTTATATCTGGATGACGAGAATCAAACCATAGACGCTACCGGTCACTGGAGTAAAGTTCTTGCTGTTTCCGACAAACGTAATAAGATATCGAGGTTTATACCTTCCCCGTGACATGTTAAATCGTAAAATTTCTAGCGGGTTTGAAATGGCCGCAACCGGCCACCATAGTTTGCAGTGCCTAAATTACTTTCTTTGCTACCTTCACAATATCTTTCTTTTAAATAGTATAAATTTCCAAACTTTTCATATAAAACAATTATCGAGGGTCTAGATGCTTTAAAAGTTTTATTTTTGTTTGTTAAGAAAGACAACATCTTTGTTATATTTTACGCACAGTTTTTATGTACTGTAAATTTTCTATAGTGTTTACATTTTATTGATTCTATGGTTTAAAATGTAATTATAAGTTTGCAAAGATATGTAATTGTTTTCAAGGGTCAAATTTTGTCACAAATCGAACTTAATTAATGCCGGAAGAACCGCTTTGATTATTGTTTTATTTTGAAAATTGACGTGAATGAATGAATCTAAACTGAGTCTTAAATGCCGGTGCTAGGGGGCATGAGGGATGTTGCACTTATTTATTATTCCTCATGTATAGACTCAAGCAAACCGAGTCTGCATTTCTCTTGTAATTTTGTTGTGATCAATGCTTCCGAGGGATCAGTTTGTTTCCAGATTTTTATACTTCACAACAGCAGGTGTCAAGTGCTGTGTGGCAGCTGTAAAAAGTTGCCCCGTACTTCACTTCAGTATTGTTATATTTTTCTGGTCCTTCGGGATCATTGATACCAGCACTATTGAGTGTTGAGAATTGAGTACCGCTCAAGCCGGTGCTAGAGGGCGTGAGGGATTTTGCACTCATTCATTATCCCTCTTGTACAGACTCAATCAAACCGAGTGTGCAATGCTCTTGTAATTTTGTTGTGATTAATGCTTCCGAGGGATCACTTTGTTTCCAGTTTTTTCACTTTGATAGACTGTCTATAATCCTTATTGAAATATGTTATAAAGGGACGTTGAAATAATTGTTTTAAAGGCACATTATGCCTCAGAAACAAATAAATTTTTACTTCTTAAGAAAGAGCAGAATAATGTTTAAATAGTATCAGATGCTTGTTAACTGAAGATAGAAGCGATAAATGTGAAACTTTTTGTCATAGTACTTATTGCCAATAAGCAACAATTGAAAAAGATGGTTCAGGTAACTGGCCAATGAAAACATTTCTGGATATTATAAAAGTACACCAACATTAAACAGCTTTTGACAAATAAAAAATAAAAGCATTTTAGCGGCATAATGGACCTTTAAGGCACAAAATGCCTCAGAAACAAATAATTTTTTACTTCTTTGGAAAGGGCGACCATAATTTTTATTATGCTAAAATAATTGTTTTAGACGATGTCAAATCATTGTTACCTTAAGAAAATAGGATAAAAGTGAAAAGATTCGTTATAAAAGAAGCAATTGTAAACAAAATAGTATTTTGACTGCCATACAAAATATTAATTATCTATAATTGTACATATTGCCAAATAGCAACAGATGAAAGAACAGAGGATATTGCAAATGATTAACTTTTTAATTTTTTAAAGATACATCAAACTTAAACAAGATATGTTTGTGAAACATGTATGCCCCCTATTGTCAGCCAATTAGTTATGTGGTCATGTTGTTATGACTGACTTGACCTAGTGACCAAAAATTCAATAGCGGTTTTTACTGGTCATGAATAGTCTCTAGGTATTTGTGACTTTAAAAGTTGTGTGCAGCAATTTTATGAAAAAAAGTTATCATCAAATAATATATGAATAAATTTAAAGAATCATGTTGGCCTCCTTTATGGCAGCCAATTCGTTATAATTATTACATAAGACCTTGAAATGTGTATACCAAAAGCATCTTTAGTTTAATAAAAAATATATCAACCAAGGAAACTTCAGTTGTTGAGTTATTGGTCGGAAACCGTTTATACCTACCAGGTCAATATGACTTTGACCTTTGACCACTTAACCCCAAAATCAATAGGTGTCATCTACTAGTCATGAACAAACATCATACCAAGTTTGAAATTCCTAAGCCTAAGCGTTCTTTAGTTATTGATCGGAAACCGTCTTTACCTAAAAGGTCAATGTGACCTTGACCTTTGACCCCTTGACACCAAAATCATTAGAGTTCATCTACTAGAGATGAACAATCATCATACCAAGTTTGAAGTTCCTATGCTTAATCGTTCTTTAGGCATTGACCTTGGCCTTTGACCCTTTAATCCCAATGTCAATAAGGGTCATCTACTGTTCACGTACAATCATCATACTAAGTTTGAAGCTCCTAGGTCTGAGCCTTCTTCATTTATTGATTGGAAACCGTTTTTACCTACCGAGGTCAATGTGACTTTGACCTTTGACCCCTTGACCCAAAATTAATAGGGGTAAACTGCTGGTCACGTACAACCATCATGCCAAATTTGTTTCTAGGCCTAAACGTGCTTTAGTTATTGATCGTGCTATAGTGAACAGAACAGAACAGAATATTTATTTTGACTTAAGCATATACAGCTTATCATCTATACAGCTATAGTTATTGATCGGAGACCATTTGGTCTACGGACCGACGGACCGACCAACCGACCGACAGACATAAGCCTAGTCCAATATATTAGACGTTACAGGCTTGTTATAGTTTTTGTCGGTCAAGCCTGACGTCTAATAGTTATTGCTCAAAAACGCATAGCATCATAAAAAATTCCAAAAATGTCTATTGTCTTGCCTTTCAAGCTTTATTCAAAAGCTTATCATATTTTCTTTCAATTTCATGCTCAATCATACACAAAAACTTCCAAACGATGTACTTATCAATTTAAAATAAAATATAAACATCAATCTATTTTTGTCTATCAGCCATACTGGTAAAGCAAGGTGCTTTACAGATTGATTCCAAATTTTTGAACGGAAAAATATATTCGAACACACTGACGGTGCCAAACTCCTCACACTGATTACCTCCCTTGGCAGAATTGTAATCACTGCATTCACAGACGTCACATGATGATGAAAGTCACATGACGTAACGTCGAAATTCAAATGTAAACATCGACCGTTACATAGAAAATCTTACATCATTTTTCTCTTTCTGTTTTATTTTTACCTTTTTGTACCTACGTCCGTTATATTTTATCAAAAAATTATCAAAAGTATACAAAATAATGAAAAATAAATTAAAAAGCTAAAAAAGATAGATATCCAAATATTGATATTTCAATGTTTGTGATGGCAGAGATCTCTGTACTGATAAGGGGAGATCACTGCGTAGGAGATTGTGACGGTGCATGGGCAATTATTTCGTTAAAAAAATATTCCGTTAGATTGTTCTGACTCAGTTAAACGCTTGCATTTGAATGAGCCAATCAGATTTCGCGCACTTTACGGCCGCCATTTGTTTATCGGCTGTAAAAGGAATTGAAATACATGAGAGGATTTAATCATGATTTTTCGGATGTGACAGTTTAATTATTTTGACAAAAGGTATTTATTTTTTAGTTTTGTTCATAAATAGGTCAAAAATTATGTAAATACACGCTGTCTTCATTGTTTTTCGTTCCGCCCGATTTTCTGGCGGAACATGCTATGGGTTTTTGAGCAATTTCGATATGACGTTGCTTTGCCCAGAAGCAAAAATATCTCAAAGCGACGTCATATTTATAGGACTAACATAAGCCCAGCAAATCGTGCACTTTAGGGCTTTTTATTATATAGACGATGGTCGCCCTTTGAAAAATCAGATTATAAAATCGGTCGGTCTTGCAGTCGAAATATTGAGACTACAAAGCAATAATCTTTGAATGGGGGCATAAAAAGATTTTGAGGCATAAAAATAAAAGCATTTATGAGACATAATGGGCCTTTAAGATTAATTTATTTTATGTTTTCTACTGAAATGTTCAGAAAATCATTTTCATTTTTTATTTCTGATTACATTAATGATTTTTAGTCTGCACGAAGGCAGACCTATCTTTGCACGTGTTTTACATGATCAGGTCTATCTGACAGGACTAGACCTGAGCACGTGCAGAAGAGAGACCTCGTAACGGATCTTCGTTTGTTTAATCAGCTCTAACCGAAAAATAAAGACCTGTCAACAAAGGAGGTGTGTAAATAAATGAAAACTTAAAAAGATATCCCGATAGAGAATAACCGACTCTTATTTCCGAAGCTAAAATACAATAAGATCATTTCAATTACTTTGTCAGTTTTATGTTTTTAAAGGCACAAGCAATGACTCACACTATACCCCTGTTCCCCTCTACAACCCAAAATCCTTTAACATCATCCAAACATCATAAGTATTGACAAAAATAAATTTTAAGAAAACAAATATGACACTAAACGTACGACAGTGGATTTTCTGTTATCTTTAAAATAGAAAAATGAGGAAAAAAACACGTACCTGTTTTTACAATTACTGTTGTCCTACTTCAGAAATATCCAAAAGAAATCACATATAAACTGTCTTGAAAATTATGTTTTCTATGCAAAAATGTACATTATAAACCATTTTCATGATATACACAATTTATAACACATCTTTTACATATGAATAAGTCTATATAACCGACGTTGTATTGTTATTTTAAAACTTTTAAAAGCGGGGTTAAAATATCACACGCAACTGATCACGTGGCTACTTTGTTGCTAAGGTCATTGTACCTTATATATCATGATTGGTCGTTGATACTATCAAAACAATAAATATACACTGCTTGATTGGCTGGTTTAGAAGATCAATATTGAATCATTCCCTATACTTCTATGATACCGATTTATGTTTATGTATAGTACCCTGGTATGTTAATATCTTTTGAAACTCACTCAGTCGTAAAGCACAGAGTATCTATTACAAAACAAATACCATACACCAGGCAATACCAGAGACCACAATGACACGGATATGAAACCGAAAATAAAATATTTCTCTCTTGTCATTTTTAAGCAATGTACAGGAAACAAAAATAGCCCCGACAATCAATCATTTCTTAAAAACACTTGTTGAAAGTAACTGACATGCCAGAAAAAATAAACTGCACCTCTTTTGTCAATTAAACTATTTCTAAATTTATCATTAAAAGTAAATGAAGATGATCTATAAAATAAACAAACATTCATTGCAATTATGGATATAATTATCAGGATTACATGTTAATCTGTTTTTTTGTTGTTGTTGTTGTTGTTTATAAAAACATCGGCCCTTAATAAGTCATTTCATGAGTTAATTTGGAATGTTGCCGCATCGGTATATTGGAACACTCACTTTGTTGTGTAATCGTTTGTGGAGCTGCGTTAAATAATAAATTGATAAATTGTGATGACATTGATTATTGAGATTCAGAATATATATTTGATTTACTATTATGATTACGCTTATGTTAATATTATATTAATCACTTATCCCAAAAGTCGTTGTCTTTTTATACGTTAGTTTACAGACATTCACTTGAAAAGTTAATAAACATTTACTTATCGAAAACGAATCAATAACCATAAGAAAGTTAATCTTAAAGTAAATTTATATAAGATAATTTTTTCCAATTCCACTTAAATACATTGACCTAAACATAGCATCATCAAACGTTAAAGTGACAGGCATATCGACAATTACCTTCTTTTATTTAAGTAATATATGAATGGTCAACCACTTATAAATTTGTAAATATTTACTTACAAAATCACGATCGTACAGTACCATCGCGTTTTCATCATCGTACTATCGTGTTTTCACCATCGTACCATCGAATTTTTACCAACGTACCATAGTGCATTGTGGGTACCGACTAAATAAAAAATCACAATTGTCCAAACGGAACACCATATGCGGAAACTTTGGTGTTTTTTTGGACAGATTACCATTACTAGTATTCCTGGTGTAAATTATAATATTTGCTGTTTGTATTACCGACTATACACTGTAGATTTTATACATTAAGTTTAATACTGCGTTATTCATGTATTAAGGACATTGTCTACGGTTATTACCTAACATGCCCACTAAACACACATACTATCTTATTGAAATTAAATTAAAACATGTTTATAAAAAACTAAAACAGTCATATAATGTAATTCATGCTCTGTACTTTCCGTAACAGAATTAAAAACTTAAAACTTATAAACACATGTATTGATTTTTGTCAAATATAAAGGGAGGTATGTAGTAAAACTACGACAAAATAAGTTTGCTGTTTATCTACCTTATAGTTCAGAGGCGCCAGTACGAAAAGTCTTTATTTTTTGCGCATGACACAAATCATCCGCCATAGTTGTGTCAAGTTGAATGTTTCTTTTTAATTCTAGACTGCAAAAATTTTAGAAGAAAATCATAAAAGTCAAATTTTATCGTGTTCCAATGTTTTTAAAAAAGAAAGGCCACGAGCAACACGAAAAAAATGAGACAAGCAGACGGTTATTTTGCCTGCATTACCGAGGAAGATTCGAGTTTGTCTGCTTGTAAGCAGACCCTGTGACAGTCTGATAATGTTGATATTGAGAAATTGAAATCAATCTATAAATACCCTTAATATTTTATCATTCTCACATAAGTATGAGAAGCAAATGATTTTAACACCAGAGAAAAACATCATAATGTACTGAAATTTTTTGTTCGTCATATAGCCAAAAATGTTTAAAGTTGGCAGACAATTTAGACCATGGTCTGCGAGTCGTGCAAGAATATGTGGCTTATCCGTTTGCGGAATATTCCGATGACGAAAAGAATATCTACATGGTACAAGTTTCAATAAATAAGTTGTTCACGGTACCCTTCCACAAAGGCGTCGCATGCTGCAGAAAGCCGTCCTCAGAATCAGCAGTCAACAAACAGGAAACCAGCTTCATGCTTAAAGTGCGGGAAACCCGGGCATATACGGACAGCGTGTCACGTGGACGTGTCAGTGGATGAGAATGCCATTACACAGATATATTATAAATTATGAATCACTTTTGATAAATAATGTTTTGGAGTGTTGTCACGGATATACGTGAGTTCTCACACGGGAGGATAGGGCTTTCAAAGAGGAACCTGTAAATATTTTGTTGGCACACAATAAAATAGAAATATGGAGTCAATGAAAAAAATAACAGCTCTCGCTAAAAGTTCTCATTTCTTGTGCTATTGATAATTCCAAGCGAAATACATACACATATCATAGTAATTCATGTTTACAACGTTTTATAGCATCAAATATACCTGTAAATATATTGTTGGCACACAATAAAATAGAAATACGGAGTCAATGAAAACAAGAGGGCCATGATGGCCCTGAGGTCGCTCACCTGTATAAAGGCACCCAGAGCGGGGCCAGTTTAAACCCCAGGGCTTTTATTTGAACAAACTTGGAAGACACCCATTAGAAGATGTTTCACGATGTTAAGTTTTTACTACACACATATAATGAAAAACAACAATCTACCCCACCCTCAATGACCCCCGGGGCGGGGCCAATTTTGTCCCCAAGGCTTTTATTTGAACAAACTTGGTAGACACCAATTAGAACATGTTTCATGCTAAATATCTTAGCTCTAGCTCTTTGAGTTCTTTAAAAGAAGATTTTTTTAAGTTTTTACTATATGCATATAGCGAAAATCAATGACCCCCTGGGGCAGGGCCAATTTTGACCCCAGGGCTTTTATTTGAACAAACTTGGTAGACACTAATTAGAAGATGTTTCATGCTAAATATTTTAGCTCTAGCTCTTTGGGTTCTTTAAAAGAAGATTTTTTAAAGTTTTTACTATATGCATATAGGGATAATCAAAGACCCCCTGGGGAGGGGCCAATTTTGACCCCAGGGCTTTTATTTGAACAAACTTGGTAGACATCCATTAGAACATGTTTCATGCTAAATATCTTGGCTCTAGCTCTTTGAGTTCTTTATAAGAAGATTTTTTAAGTTTTTACTATATGCATATAGGGATAATCAAAGACCCCCTGGGGCGGGGCCAATTTTAACCCAAGGGATTTTATTTGAACAAACATGGTAGACACTCACTAGAAGATGTTTCATGCTTAATATCTAAACTCTATCTATTTGGTTTTTTTTTCAAAGAAAATATTTTAAAAAATTTCTTTCGGTTGCCATGGCAACCAGAGTTCTGCATAGAATGGAATTCTTTGAACAACTTTGTTAAGGCTTCACACAAGGAACATCCCTGTGAAGTTTCATTATGATCTGCCTTATGGTTTCAGAGGAGACGTCGTTTTAAAAGTGTGAACGGACAACGGACGACGTACGACGTACGACGGACGACAGACGACGAACGAAGAGTGATCCTAATAGCTCACCCTGAGCATATGCTCAGGTGAGCTTAAAACAACAGCTCTCGCTAAAAATTCTCATTTCTTGTGCGCATGCGTAAAGGTTAGCGTAACCGAATTCAAAAATTAAAAGAATGAGGCCCGTCAACGTGTTACAGGTCAAATGAAGTTATTAGTATGAAGTTGAATAATGATATGAATGATTGAAAAAGAGACGAGTATTCTAGCAAAGACCCTGTGACAATCTGATAATGTTGATATTGAGAAATTGAAATCAATCTATAAATACCCTTAATATTTTATCATTCTCACATAAGTATGAGAAGCAAATGATTTTAAATAAAGTAGTGTCTCTGGTCGGAAGATCTCAGGCATAAACTTAAGCACTGACAAGTGGAGGAGCCAGGGGAAACATTTATAATGATAAAAGTGTTGTTTTGGAAGGGAAGAATACAAGTTTCATTCTAAAACGTTGCAAATGGTCTGTTTAGCTGTCTACCAGAATAAATTTTTGTATTTGTTTCGCTTGAGATTCGTTCCCTTCTCATTAATGACTGCATAGAAGAGGTTTCGGAGGCGCCATATGTAGTTAACCCGTTAAATGTTGCATTTACTTATGTTAGCATAGTAATCCGCCTTTAGTCTTAAACTGCCGACATATAAAAGTACACGTTAAATGTTGCATATACTTATGTTAGCATAGTAACCCGCCTTTAGTCTTAAACTGCCGACATATAAAAGTACAAATTTTGCTATGAATGCCATGACTTAATTTGACACGTAAGAGGAAGTAGACAAAGCCAAAAAGAAAAGAGCTAAAATACCATTTATTCAACTATAATGTGATGTTAAACGATATATAAGTGGAACTGGTGATAAATGATTGAAGACTTTCTTCTATTTCATCTTTTTTATTGTTGGACATACAAAAACGAGCCTACAAACAAAATACAAAGGAATCAAAAATAATTGATTTACAAAATAATAAAATTTCACATTTCATCCAGTTCATCAACGGAAAAGAATATGACATTACAAATATATAAGTTCTTACCAGGATTAGCATACAAGAACTTTCAATAAACGATGTTCAAGTTTACTATTAAGAAACAACTAATATTACAACTATACTGTTAAGTATGTTATCAGTTATTCGTACTATGTGGAATTGGCGAAGAGAAATATTTTACTTACGCAAGAAGAGGTTTCGCGTGGATTTTAGGGTCATGCACGTGATATTTTAGTGAACACTAAGTCTTTCATACAACCTTTCAACTTATAGTGACTTCTCTTACGAAACAGACTATACAATAATATTACCACAATTAGGCAAACAAACGACGACACAACAGCAATATAAGGCAAATACCAACCAAATACAGCATGACACGGAGGATACAATATACCAGTGATAAACAGAAAACGATAAACAGGTTACATAATTAGGATTGGATATAACATCCCTGATATCATGTACAATGCGACTTTATACGGCCTCCACACGGCACAAACAACGCTGATATGGCGATAAATAGAAAGAAATGGAATCCCTAAAGAAAGTCCAGTGGGGCAAAATTGAAAATGTTGCAGGTTCGATGTGACTGAGCTTGTTCACGGGCGGTACTTGGAAGTACAAGTGTAATGGTAAAAATTTTGAATTGATAAGCATACACAGATAAGTTCATATGGCGGTTATCATGGACATGTAAGTGTCATTCCATGAACAACAGCGTAAAGTCCCAAAAGTGTATTTGCGCTAAACGTGAAAACAGTGGGCGGAACTAAGCATTATGAGTAGTATAGGGGTCTCTTTGGCATCACGACTGCGCATGCGCGACGCCATATTGGATTCTATTTTAAGAATGACATCATCGTTCTAATTTAAGAATGTGATCATTCGTCTATTTTTATAAATTTATTTTTAATCTCCCGGAAGTATACGGAGCTGACTCGTATACACGATCTTAGGGCTTGAATCGCGGACATTGAGGGTCAGGTCCTCGGCCCTAGACGGAGAGATAATTACCATTATGACAGATAAAAGAAATGTTTGTAAATAGATACGTACTTAACATTTTAATTTATAAAAAATAGTTTTTTAATAGGTTCAAAATAATATTGATACAAATATAACTCGTTTACTTACCTACATTTAGTAAGGAAATGACTGTCATAGCGTAACGTTCTTGTAGACTGCGCATGATCTATTTTTAGTGCGGTATTTCACAACCACCAGGAGCTATTTCATCAGCCCCACGCGGGTGTCAATGAAAGAAAAAGGCATTAAGTACAGTCGCCGCTCAGTCTAGATTCACAATACCTAGCGGCACTATGTTGAACAAAAACCCTTTTATCCTTCGTTACTAAATATAACTTTTTATTAATCACAAAAGAATCTATTATCCTTTCAAACGCAGCGACCGTCAAGAACAGTCGCCACTTAGTCTAGATTTACAATACCTAGCGGAACTATGTTGAACAAAAACCCTTTATCCTTCGTTACTAAATATAGCTTTTCATTAATCACAAAAGATTAATAGAATTGACGGACCTTTTCTCTTCGCATGCATTCACAAATTTACGCTTTATATATCGTACCCCCTTAATTAGGTTCCTTTCAAGTGCATACTACGGTCAACTGATTGCATATTTTAAACACGGTTGCCCTTAACAACTTGTCAAATTTTGTGATTTTTATGAACACTTCAAATTCCCGTTTGTTTTTTTTTACGAAAATTGATTTTGAATGAATACACTTATGTATACGAAAGTTGTAAACTGATTTTGAATGAATAACTTATGTATAAGAAAGTTGTAAACTGATTTTAAATGAAATTTATAATACATTTAAGCTATAAACCGGTTTTTTTATCGTTTGGGCAACCGTTTACGCTCAAAATTTTCGAGATAAAGTCGTTATAAGATAGAATAAACCGAAAGCTTTCGTTTTGACCCGGGGTTCTCGATTCGATTTTCAGCCGTTTTTGAGTTATGACGCAAGAGCGATTTTAAACCCTAAATTGCGAAAGTCAATAAAAACGTTAGAACTTTTTACCAATCGATCCGTCTCGTCGCGCTAATTAAGAAAATATATAGTTTTATGGGTTTATCTTTTACCGTTTTCGAGTAATTCGAGTTTAAAGTCACCGGAAGTGACGTCACGGAAATTTCAAAATCGATTTTTTCCGTTATTTCTTGACCGAATATACTCTTGTTTGGTATCGTTGGAAAGCATTTTACCACACCTGTTACCGGACCCTATTCAAAAAGCCATTGGACCGGAACTGAAATCACTGAAGCGTAAAAACGTGTTTTCTGTACCACGTCCGGACCGAACTAAGGCGTGTTTGGTATCAAACGAAATGTCTTAAGCCGCTCTTTATGAATACTGACTAAAAATCACTAGTGCATAAACGCTCTATTTCTATTAAACATTCTTCATTGAAAATACTGTACTTGAAATATAAACTGAACTTACTGCGTTAATGATGTTAACTCTATGACGTTCAATCACCAAATGACTGAAGTTACCACTGCCATACATCATACGCATGCGTTGATCTAAATTTAGAAATGACATTGTCCAATCTAAAAGCAGTTTCTCTTTTCTTACGGACTAATGTAACCAATCAGACAAAAGAATTATTTGACCAATGATTTTGATCACGTGACTATAAATAACATAAATAGATGAATAACGTCATGCCAAATATAGCAGCCAATCAGATTTTAATACGTGTGTATATAAATGAATACTTATCAGCGTATTGGCATAAGCAAGAAGAACGCCACTGACTGTACATCCTTCAACCAAAACATGGAATACTACGAAAGTAGACTTAAAACGTTCGATACGTATCCAAAACAATTACTCCCAAATAAGTACGAACTGGCAAGCGCGGGATTATACTACAGTGGGAAATCAGACTTGTGCGAGTGTTTCAGATGTCACATAAAATTAAGCGCCTGGGATAGATCGGACATCGCATTGAGAGAACATCACAAGTGGTCACCCAATTGCGAATATATTAAAATAGTAGGCGCTCCTCAACAAAAACCACCCCCAATAGGCGGATTTGGCGCGTTTGTATCAACAACTAGGTCAACACCTTGCGGTTTTGGAGGATTCGGTGGTTTAAGTTCAACGACATCTACTGTATCAAATTAGACGAAAAAAAATGTTGACATTCGTTTGTATAAGCATAACATTGATAGTGTACTACTGTATTGTAACATATCTTTTGTGTTTCTTTGTAAGAATATGTTTATCTGCGTATATTTTATCAATAAACATGTATGACTGGAAACAGGATTTGTCTTTTATTAATCTCCTGCTCCTTCACCACCACCACCACCACCTTCACCACCACCACCACCACCTCCACCACCGCCACCACCACCGCCACCGCCACCACCACCACCTCCACCACCGCCACCACAACCAACACCACCACCACCGCAACCACCACCACCTTCACCACCACTGCCACCTTCACCACCACCACCACCACCTCCACCACCACCACCACCGCCACCACAACCATCACCACCACCACCACCACCACCCAACCACCACAACTTCCACCACCACCACTACAACAACCATCAACCACCACCACCACCACCACCATCTCACCATCACCTACACCAACAACAACAACAACACTTCACTCTAACGTAAGAAGGGTGACTAACCAGTATAAGAACGAATACTTCAGTGTACTTCTGTCTTTTTTTTTAATAATGAATCAATGTCCAATTTGTCAACAACTTTTCTCAAGACGCGATGCCATGTTGAGACATCATCGTAACCTGCACGAGACTGACAAAATTGTAAGAGATAACCATCCATCACCACAAATAACCCCTGGGTCAGAAAAGATGACGTTTCAGCATCCGTTTTCGATGGTCGTCTCCGGGCCTAGCGGTAGCGGAAAAACTGAATGGACAAAAACATTGCTTTTATCCGATATAGTAAGTCCGCCACCGGAGCGCATCATTTGGTGTTACGGTCAATGGCAGATTCTATACGACGAACTTCAGCGTAGAATACCCGGGATAGAATTTGTACATGGCATTCCCGACTACTTGAATAGTCCAGAGTATATTGACGGGCGTAAAAGGAACTTGATCGTTTTTGACGATTTGATGACAGAGGCCAAATGTGACCAGAGAATTGCCGATCTTTTTACCAAAGGCAGTCACCACAGGAACATATCTATTGTGTATCTGACTCAAAATTTATTTCCTCAAGGAAAAGCCTGCAGAGATATCGCGTTGAATACGCAGTACCTAGTATTATTCAATAACCCTATTGACAGACAGCAGGTGGCTACGTTAGCGAGGAGAATATATCCTTCCTCCTATAACATCTTTATGAAACGCTTCGAACGAGCGACATCGAGACCTCACGGTTATTTAGTGGTAGACTTGAAATCCTCTACTCCAGAACATGACCTTTTGGGGCCAAAAAACTTTTTTAAAAGTAAAAGGTGGGAAAAAGAAAAGCCGGGGGAATGATTCGAAAATGAAAATTAGTGAAGAAAAACCCTTGTTTTGAAAAATTTTTAAAATAAATAAATTGTTGATGATTAATTATGAGGAGGAGGGGGTGGAATAAAGGTCGGGACGAGGGAAAATTTTGGGAATAAAAAAAAAGTCTTTTTTGGGGACCCCCTGGTCGATAAAAAAACTAAAAAAGAACGCAAACGTAAATAACATATGGATAAAATTTAAAAAAGCCTTTAGGGCAGTTTTGAAAAGAAAAAATTTTAAAGAGGGGCAAACATTTACTTTAGATAAAAAATTTTGCTTTTAAATGGGCTTATCCGACTGCAATGATTTTTGGGCCCCACTTTTAGAAAGAAGATAGAAAAAATTTTCCAGTTTTTGTTTTAAATTTTACGCATTACAAGGGCCCCCTCTCCCAAAAATTCTCCAGTCAGCGAAGAAACTTAGACATCAGCACGACATGACAATTGAAGAATCTATCCGACAAGCCGTTAAACTTAGAAAAGACCTGTTTGAGACGTTATGGCCCAATCACGACATCAAGGATTGTAATGGTGAGAATAATAAAGATGATGACGATGAAGATCACTTATTAGATGAAGAATAAAAATACCGTAAGAATGATCTTTGCTCCTTTACTTTCAAAACACAACATGGGTTCCATAGAGGTGTACGATCATACACAACAAAAATGGGTGCCGTATATAGATGACTCAGAGAAATGGTATCAGCATTTTTAAAGATTTGAGAGACGGTTACGTGACACCCGATCATAGAGGCCGTTACATTATCGGTAGCGGTAATTCGCGTAGAAGGCTCGTGACACTAGAAACGAAACTCAAAGAAACGGAGAAAAAGCTTAAAGAAACGGAAGAGAAGCTTCAAAATGCACAACGCCCTGTGGTCAATATGGTTAGCCCCGTGACACAAGCGGTTTGAAATGGCAAAGTCGGAAGTTAAACGATTACGTGATTCCAATATAGAAAAGTCGGCGCCTAAGAGGCGTAAAACGGATATTGACTGGACTCGGTTCACTTTCTAAAATGGATAATTACCAGCTAGAAAATATATTGAAAAGATACTAGTACCTAGTGACAGTGTGTGCGGCTGTTGAAATTCATAAACAAAAAGGAAGATTTGTGATTTCAAATACAGACACGAGTGAAGGATCTGGAAAATATTAGGTCGTGGACCAGACAAGTCTTTTTAATTCATTGAGTAAACGACCCAGTCAGTATACTGTTCACTTTGAGGAATTGTTGCAAAGAGCCTTACTGGATGAATTGCAGTCAAATACAGGATTCAAATTCGAAAATATGCGGACTATATTGTGTATATTACATCATGTATAGAAACATAAAAGACCTTTTAACACAATTTGATGTACAATGCAGGAAATTGAATGACGATTTTATTCGATTTTATTTTAGTTTCATGTATAATGAATGTAAAGGTAACCCAATAAAAGGTTGTAAAGAAAAATATTGCCTTGTTATGTATAATGATACCATGTAAATGTAATTGATTGATACGCTTAAAATATAAAGAAGACAAATACTACTTCAAGTCAAATATGTTTATTTTCTATATGGTAACATATATAATTACAAAGTTATATATCATTTTACATAATGGGCTTTTATATATGTCGTTTTCAGTTTAAACTGTTCTCTTTCAAGATAGAGCTTCTTTTCTCCAACACACTGTGAATATGATCAATAACTTTAGAAATTTGTTGTCCATTTTCGTGAACGAATTCTTTCATATTTGTATCGGATACAGGCATTGAATATAAAAAATGGGGGTGTGTATACTTTACATGAACCAGTATATGTACAGGTAACAATCCATTCTTCTGTCCTATTTTTTTGCGCGTGGATACCATACATTAAACAGTTCATTCATTCTATGTAAACACTTGCGTTGAAAATCGACCTCTATACAGTCATACACCCGGAAAGGAACACCCATACTTATTGCCAACATTGACAATGAACTAGGTACCGCGTTATTTAAAAAATAACTTTTCAGTTCTGTCCGAGTATTAAGTTCCATAGTAGTTTTTGAGCTTAATGTCATAAATGCTTGTTCCATTTGGTCGACTTGACACAAGTCTGTAGGTGTATATTCAGTCCCGAAATCATCATAGTCCATCTTGACGGTTAGAATTCTAAAGACAGAATGAGAAAAATCTTAGATTCTGTATTTCTTTATACATGAAGGTTTCTCCTGATTGGTCAGTTTATTCAAGCATTTGATTGCAAGTTATTTTTAGCTTATGACTTCATGACCTATGAATAGAAAATTATTGAAATCGATTCATGCATAAGTGAATTATAGTAAGTTCAATATAAAAATATATATATTTTTACGCATGAGTGATTTTGACTTCCAGTATGAACTTTATTATCAACAGTGTTTGAATGAACTCGTCAAGACCTTCAATTTGATACCAAGATGGATAAAATCGACCCATAAATAAGAACACCACAGTCGTTTGAATATTTTTGAACAATGTAGTGCAATAACGCATTATCTAACATTGGTGGTTAAAATACACTAAGTCTATATCTGTAATATCTCAGTAACTCATAATAATAGACCCATAAACCTATACATTTTTTGAATTTACTCGTAGAGATCTTTTTAACGGTATATAAATTAAAGGGTTTTGTAAACTTTGAAAATTTGGGTTTAAAAATCGCTGTTACGTAATAACTCTGTAACAGTTGAAAATCGAATCGATAATGTGGGGTGTAAATTAAAGGTATTGAACTGTTCTTTCAATTGGTAGTCAACAATTAAAAATCATATCGTATTTGGTTGCTCTAGTAACCAAAATATTTTTTTTTCACGCATGAGTGATTTCACATCCGGTTTGATCGCGTGACTAAAATGTACTCGTCAAGACCTTCAATTTGATACCAAACATAACTATGTTTCGTTCATAAACGAAAAAGTTATGCGCGTGTTTCCGCATGAGTGATTTTGTCTGCCATATTGAAACTCTCCTATCTCAGAAACAGTAAAAGATAGATCCATATAATAATACATTTTCTGTATCTACTCGCAGAGATCTTTCAAACGGCATATAAATCTAAGGGTTTTATGAACTTTAAAAAAATGGTTTAAAAACCTCGTTCTTCAATTTTATTGGCTAATCAAAAATAGCAATACCGGTTTAAACCTGTCGTAACTGGACCGTTTAACGATAGGCTATAGTAACTTGTCATAAATAGTTTGATAGGCAAGGAGTAAAGACTGGGGGTAAGCTTATTTTAGTTATTTTAATGATTTTTACGCATGAGTGATTTTAATTTCGATTTTAGTCCGTATTCATAAAGAGCGGCTTAAGACATTTCGTTTGATACCAAACACGCCTTAGTTCGGTCCGGACGTGGTACAGAAAACACGTTTTTACGCTTCAGTGATTTCAGTTCCGGTCCAATGGCTTTTTGAATAGCGTCAGGTAACAGGTGTGGTAAAATGCTTTCCAACGATACCAAACAAGAGTATATTCGGTCAAGAAATAACGGAAAAAATCGATTTTGAAATTTCCGTGACGTCACTTCCGGTGACTTTAAACTCGAATTACTCGAAAACGGTAAAAGATAAACCCATAAAACTATATATTTTCTTAATTAGCGCGACGAGACGGATCGATTGGTAAAAAGTTCTAACGTTTTTATTGACTTTCGCAATTTAGGGTTTAAAATCGCTCTTGCGTCATAACTCAAAAACGGCTGAAAATCGAATCGAGAACCCCGGGTCAAAACGAAAGCTTTCGGTTTATTCTATCTTATAACGACTTTATCTCGAAAATTTTGAGCGTAAACGGTTGCCCAAACGATAAAAAAACCGGTTTATAGCTTAAATGTATTATAAATTTCATTTAAAATCAGTTTACAACTTTCTTATACATAAGTTATTCATTCAAAATCAGTTTACAACTTTCGTATACATAACAGGGCTCATCCTGAAGGGCGATTCAGGCGAAAACTTCGCCGTGTATATTTCCATTTCGCTCTCCCAATTGATCAAAGAGAAGTCAACATCGCCGATAAAATCTTAATTCCCAAAGGGTAATTACTTGGCGATGTAAAGAGCAGAGATTGTATCCGCCCATATGACGACTGCTAATTATCATTATCCAATCAGAGCGTCGCTTTATACTACCCTTCTACCTGTACGCAAAGCGATAGACAGCCTACTCTAAACAGTAAATAACGAGAGCATCGGCCCGAAACGGGTATAATTGTGTGACAGTTACAGGATTTGGCGATAATTATAGATTGTTTTTTTCCCGATCATCTAAACACGTGCAAATCTTCCCTAATTGATATACATGCGGTGTTTAACCTGAGTAAAGGCGATGTGCAATGCGTTTTTCACGGTTATCACAAAACTGTTAGTCAATTAAAAATAATCAATTTCATTAATGATCAGCGACCGGATTAAAAATTAATCATAGTTTTGAATGATTTCAGTCCGTTAAAATCAATTAAAAAATTGTTATGTCGCTCACGTCATGGCTACAGGGCGAAATGCCCAAATCTTGCAGTAAAAGAAAGTTACTGATTCTGATACGGGTCTGTCTAAA
The DNA here is from genome assembly GCF_026571515.1 of Ruditapes philippinarum. NCBI lineage: Eukaryota > Metazoa > Mollusca > Bivalvia > Venerida > Veneridae > Ruditapes > Ruditapes philippinarum. The sequence continues at coordinate 25,660 of NW_026866036.1, read as the reverse complement.
CGTACACGGTTGAGCAAAGCGTACATCGTACACGGTTGAGAGAGAACCGCCTTTCTAATAGTGGGCTCGGTTTAACCTTTGGTAACTTACAATTTAACGATGATACACCTACACGAAAATTTAAGAATGCTAATTCGCAAAAATCTTACGATTGGTATGTTATAGACAGTGTGAGTATTTGGCATTGTCATCTTTGTAGAAATGCCAAATTTGACACAGCTTACGCACGTGGGCACGACATCCCGGAAAAAACTACGAATCATGATCGGCATGTTACAAATCGGTCGTATATCATGTGTACATGTATGAAAGAAGTGTTCTTATTGTTTCAATATATATATTTGTTTTAATGTCATAAATATGACGCTCAGTTAAAGATTTATCAATATTGAACGTTTCAAAAAGCATTATTTATAAAGATATTACCGCGTATAACATTTCATGAAAATAAAGGGAGGTAATTAGAAATTTATTTTCTATAATTTCTCAGTCAAATTTTTCAATAAGAAATGAATGTATATGATTTTAGTGATCAAATATAATGTGCACAAATGTTTGCAGTACATATTTTTCATATTCTTCGATGTTTGAAAATTGTTTATATAAGCATAATTATATGCAAATAAAAGTGACATTACAATATACAAGATAGCAACATACATGCATACAAGAAATGTAATCAGAACAGCTAGGATAGTCAGATTTTATTAATCAATATCCAATGAAACTTTATCTTCTATTAAAAGTGAAGAAAGTAAAAATATAAAATTAATCTGGGACATAAGATAAGTTATGTTCCAGAATTAATTTATTCATCACATTTTTTCTTACACATTACTGTATTATTCATCAATTTTCGTAAAAAAAAACAAACGGGAATTTGAAGTGTTCATAAAAATCACAAAATTTGACAAGTTGTTAAGGGCAACCGTGTTTAAAATATGCAATCAGTTGACCGTAGTATGCACTTGAAAGGAACCTAATTAAGGGGGTACGATATATAAAGCGTAAATTTGTGAATGCATGCGAAGAGAAAAGGTCCGTCAATTCTATTAATCTTTTGTGATTAATGAAAAGCTATATTTAGTAACGAAGGATAAAGGGTTTTTGTTCAACATAGTTCCGCTAGGTATTGTAAATCTAGACTAAGTGGCGACTGTTCTTGACGGTCGCTGCGTTTGAAAGGATAATAGATTCTTTTGTGATTAATAAAAAGTTATATTTAGTAACGAAGGATAAAAGGGTTTTTGTTCAACATAGTGCCGCTAGGTATTGTGAATCTAGACTGAGCGGCGACTGTACTTAATGCCTTTTTCTTTCATTGACACCCGCGTGGGGCTGATGAAATAGCTCCTGGTGGTTGTGAAATACCGCACTAAAAATAGATCATGCGCAGTCTACAAGAACGTTACGCTATGACAGTCATTTCCTTACTAAATGTAGGTAAGTAAACGAGTTATATTTGTATCAATATTATTTTGAACCTAAACTATTTTTTATAAATTAAAATGTTAAAATGTTAAGTTTGTTTGTTTGTTTCATTTTACGCCTTTTTCCAACAGTATTTCAGTCATATAGGCGGGTAGTTTCCTAACCATCGTTCCTGGAGAGTTACACCAGTACTAAACTACCTTCCTCCGCGCTAAACTACCAAAGCATCTCCCGGGGATCGAACCCACGCCAGAGAGGTAATTGGATTAGAAGTCATCGACTCTAACCCCTCGACCACGGAGGCGGTTAAGTACGTATCTATTTACAAACATTTCTTTTATCTGTCATAATGGTAATTATCTCTCCGTCTAGGGCCGAGGACCTGACCCTCAATGTCCGCGATTCAAGCCCTAAATCGTGTATACGAGTCAGCTCCGTATACTTCCGGGAGATTAAAAATAGAACGATAATGTCATTCTAAAAATAGACGGATGATCACATTCTCAAAATAGAACGATGATGTCATTCTAAAAATAGAATCCAATATGACGCCGCGCATGCGCAGTCGTGACGCCAAACCGGCGCCTATACTACTATTATGAAATTTTGAAAGAGGATCAGAGGTTATGAAGTCTGCATATCACAGATAAGCTGTCAAAGACCTTTATGCTACACATAGTCTGATATAGGAATTCAACTTTGTTGACATGTTTATAAGATGATCCGCAATGTTTGCTAGATAAAAGTTAGTATCGTGTCCACTTGATAATATGTAACACGATTTTTAAAGATTCTTGTTTTGCTTTACTCGTACATACATTTATCCTTGGTAAAAACGAAACTTTATTTCAGTCAAGCCTAGATTATTTTTACGAATGGAAGCTTTATATATATTGTTGAAAGACTAAAGTCATTGCTTTGGTATCAATAAATAAAGTACATAAATAACCATGTTGTTGAGGAAGTGAAAGATTATGAATATTTAGATGTATAAATATAATATTTTCTGCTTCAGGTATAGTCTGATTTAAATGACCTGTGCATTATGAATACATTATAGCACTGATTTTATTGACATGTACATTATGAATACATTATAGCACTGATTTTATTGACCTGTGCATTATGAATACATTATAGCACTCATTTAAATTTTCGATCCAGCTTCGACTATGTCCGCATAGTTTACGATTATTAATATGGAATATATAACTAGTGTCTATCACAAGGTGAAGATCCTCGTCACATCCGCAATACACAGTCGGTTAAGTAATTGTCTTATATAATTATGAGAGGTCTGTGGTTCGATCCCTTCCGCTACCATTGTTTTAGACCTATTCTTCATTTTTAGAAGTATATTTAAATGAAAGCGGCCAAGTGCTTGCAAAATTGTGTACACGGATATGAAACAAGTTAGAAACGCTGATTTGTCTCGTTTTGTATTGTATTTAACGGCATTGAAATTACATCTATTGATTTTAAACCGAATTAATTGTAAAAATCAATTCTGAAAAAAGAAGAGTATATAGACTTTAGAAAAATGGATGCAAAACATATTAAAAAGCAAGAATAACAACATATAAAACAATTGTCGCAGTTTACTCTAAGTATAGAGGAAGGATGCTGCTAAAGGTTCTGGGCTTGTGGGGTGCTGCAAAAATACAGAGACATGCTCTCAGAAAATATTTATTATCAAACAATATTAAGTCTGGCTCGCGCCATGAAAATCTTCAGTATAAGTGCGCATGCGTGAAAGTACTTAGTAATTAGGATTAAGGTCCGTACCAGTGGTTAGTACATACTTGTTAAGAGTGAACGAATAAAAGTAGATCTATGAATGGATCAAATATAGGGAAAAGGACAAAAATGACTTCACAAGATAAATACAGTAACAGATACAACAGACATGACACGGACATGTACATAATGTAATCTACGGTATACAATACGGGACATACATTGACAAACATCGTATAACATTAACACATCAATATGACCCTGCGACACAATCATTGACATTAATTATAGATAAATAATAATAATAAAAAAACATTGACATACGCGGTCTTTATTGATCTTAACCAAATAAATACTGCGTACACCAAAAATTTGTCATACATCTATGGTGGCTGATTTGATACACCTTGCGCGTTGCGTTGTCGATAGCGTAACTATATCGTCGCTAACGAAACGCGCCAAACGGCGCGTTGTCGCACTGACGGCTTGTCGTCCTGAAATTCCGACGAACTCCGTGAAAGTTATCACAAGAACTCCTGACATGTTATCATAAGAACTCCATCCTTCGTGTAATAGTTTCTCCGACCGACCGACCTGTTAATTTAAATCTATTGAGAATATTTAAGTTTTTATTTTCTTTAAAAACAGCATTTATTTTTCATCATGTGGTATGAAAAGAAATATGAGTGAGGGTAGCCACGAGTGCAACATGGTAATTTTCATACCACCAAAATTTTTCTGTTTATTATAGATCTATACACTTTTCTTTTGATATTACAATTTGAAAAAGTTCCACTTAAATGTTGGTGTATTGGTTCAAGAATTTGGAAAAAGGAGTCCGGGAAACACCGGTGAATATACGGAAAATATGTTTCACTGCAGTGAAAAAATAATTTCTAGAGTGAAAATAAGGAAACCAAGAAACACATTTTATTTTATCAATATTCCTCAATATTTCATTTATAAGTAGATTTACATAGTAAATTTACAGAGGATATTTGTTTGTTTTGCATATAAGCTTGAAATGGCTACGCTACTCCTGAAAATAGAATATCTGTTGTTCACGAATGAAATATATTTCAATCGTATATGTAAAACAAATAAATTTTCTTTTTAATTCATTCTTTTTACGTGATTTCAAGTATTTTTACTGCCTTTGCTGCGTAACGTCGCGCATTCTACTTTGATCACATCATGACGTCGCATCATCAATTTTGAAATCAGCCGTGTCACGACAAAACAAACATAATGGGTTTGCGACCAGCATCCGCGCAGTCTGATCAGTATCCATGTTGTTCGCTATCAATTTCTCGACTTGTAAAAGGGTTGGTAAGCGAACAGCATGGATCCTGATCAGACTGCGCGGATGCACAGGCTGGTCTTGATCAATGCTGGTCGCAAACCCATTATGTTGGTTTTGTCATGACACGGCTCAAATATTGTTCAATTTTGTTACATTTTTAACATGATGTATGATCACATCTTTTCTGAAAGAAGCAAAATTTAGTTTGACGTCATTAAATTTATTATTGCCTGTAATTCCATCTAGTTATGATATTCTTTTCATCCGCATTCAGATTTAGTCCGGCTACAGTGAAAATTATATTTTACAAATTTCACTAGATGTTTATCAGAATATAATCACAGTAAAACACTGGAAAGCATGAAATAAATTCATTTCTTTGTTTTATATTCATTTATTCGTTAATTTTCATTTGAATAAATATTTTTATTCATATTGACTAATAATAATTGTATCAAAAAAGAACAAAAAGACAAATTAAGGTTAATTTCCCTCTGACAAGTTATAATAATTTTACCGAAGGTGAAGCAAATGGCAAAATTAGGGTCGAATTGACTTGAGTACAGTTTGATATGAATTACAGTCAACCCGGCCCCAAGTTAACCCGGCCCCAAGTCAACCCGGCCTCAAAATTGGTCAACCCGGCCCCAAAATTGGTCAATCCGGCCCCACGGTATTTTTATTTGGTCAATGCGGCCCCAAAATTGGTCAACCCGGCCCAAAAATTGGTCATTCCGGCCCCAAAATATATATTTTCAAAGAAAACTATTCAGGTCATTTTGTTGTATGATGGAATAAAAATGATTTATTATTAATTGAATATTAATAACAATAGTAAAAAAACATGAACTGGCATAAAAGTGTCGGTAAATTTAATTGCGCCAATTAAGACATTAATACGCAATAGTGATGATGAATAATTATAAAACATCAACAATTATATGTACATCAACATTATTTCAGATGTGCTAATCAAACAGTTTAAAGCAATCAATTAACAAAAAAGGTATACAACTGTGAAAAACAAATCCTTTAAATAAGTTGGTAGTATCTTTCATGTTTATATTCGATCACTAATTTAAATCCGTGATTGTGGATATATTGTGCTCGACAGACAGGAGGCAGTGACCTGCGATACCTGTGATAGATGGCAGCATCTCTATAATTAATCTTACTTAAAACTGTTAATGGGAACACTTTAGTGTGCTTTTGGTCATTTCTTTTTTTTTTTTTTTTAATTAAGGTTTCTTTTCCATGATATGTCAGTAAAAAAGTTTAGTTTTTTCTTAATACTTTTGAATACAGACGTCACCTTACTTTCGCGACGATAAAAACATTAAACTATGCAAGTGTTGCTTGTGTGTTAATATTGCTAGTTTTTATTATAAAATAAATAATAAAAGATATCATCGTTAAACTTTTGATATTGTTTTTGTTGTTAATTTTATTTTATTTCTTGATAAGTGTTTATATTTTAAAGCAAAATAAATAATAAAAAAATGGGGCCGGGTTGACCAGAAATAACATTGGATTGGGGCCGGGTTGACCAATTTGGGGCCGGGCTGACTTGGGGCCGGGTTGACTTGGGGCCGGGTTGACTTGTACCGTTTGAGATAATCTAATTTCGGAATACCACGCCGTTTACCCATGTTGGTTCCCAGCATTTGCGCAAACGCGAAAATTTATCAAGTAAATCGGAAACCAATCTGCCAAAACCGATTTAGATGGGGGGTCAAATGTCAAACACTATCAAATTTCACAGTGTTTCTTATAAAAAAGAGTTAGTGATGTGGCAGTATTAAAGAGAGAGAGAAGAGAAACGACATTCTCTATCATTAATAACGCTATTGATTTATTTAACATTGCGATTTTGAAGGAATTATTCAGTAGAATCTACACACTGTTAAATTCACAAAAGATGGCTAGAATTCTTTTGCATCTGTTGATGCTGATTTCTACAACGATTCGAAGTTTTTGTTTTGAAAAGGATAACAAAGGTAAATATATTCCATATTTACTTGATGAGTTACAATATGTAAAGTATTGTTATTTTATAAATTTATGACATTTGATTTGCATTATTGAGTTTGGGAAAATACTGTAGATCAATTGTTCTCTTCTTCACTGCCATAGACAGACTAAATAGAACAGTGTACAAAGCTGATGCTACGTGACAACTAACATGTATATGTAAAAGGGGTACGGCTCATTGAATGTACATTTATACAAACATTCATACTAATACACAAACTATATATTAGTAGGTGTTTGGACTTTACACCTCCTGGATGTTTCATCCCTAGACGTTTCACCCTCAAAACCCTGGTCTTTTCACCTCCACTTTTTAAATTTGATAAATATATGAAATAAATACCATTATGGGTTATAATATTATATATAATATAACACATACTTGCAACAATTACATTCATGATATAAAGAAGATTTTTTTTACATAAATACAGTGAAATTTCCCTAGGAAAATAGTTATAAATATGAGTTCTGAAAGAATGATCAGTATAAGTCTACATGTATATATTATTTCATTTTTTTTGTTATCCAAAAATTAAATGCCATAAAAAATATTGATTAATTAAAATATGTTTTTATATAACAGATAAGAACAATTAGAAGTGTGAAAGATTTTTGAATAAAGCATTATAAACACTGGTTTATTAACTATTGCGTGCTTTTTCACATTCATATGGAATTGCTGAGTATTCTGTGTAAAGTGAATTTTAGTGAAAAGAGTCGACATTTACAAATAGTCACTTCAATGAAAACAGTGAAAAAACAAATGAAAACTTGCAAGGTTGAACTAGTGAAAGAGTACAGTGTACATATTGTATTATAGTAATCATAGTGATTAGTCGGAAATGTTTTATATTATTATAGATTTTTATATTTTGTATTATATACACAGAGTATTATATAAAAGAAAATTCAATGTTAGTTCATGTACATTTAATTTTATTAATGAATAAAAAAGACAAAAAATGAAGATGACAAAATGATAGTTGAATATTTAGAATAAAATATGATACCATTTTTATTTTCTTATTATTTTTTATAAAATAGGAAATAAAATTATATGATGAAAATAACAGTGTTTATTTTAATGTTATGTTATTGTATAGTGCATACATTGTAGATATAGTAATTGACTCTGAATAAAATTTCGTAAATCTGATAATTTTGTTTTTATCTGTTTTTCATACATTGAAACATATTTGGTAAATTTTATTTGAACAAGAATGTCATTTTTTTAAATAAAATTTCTTGATTATAAATTTCAAAAAACAAATATTCTCTCAATGTCTATCATGCAAATTTATATGGTATTGAGTTATCTCAATTATCACTCAATATAATCCAATTAAGGTGTAACAACTAAGGTATGTCAAACAAGTTTACTGATATTAATCCATACAGTATACAATATTATTTATAAAAAAAGTAGCCGAAACGTCTAGGAGGTGTAAAGACCAAAGGTGAAACGTCCAGGAGGTGTAAAGACCAAAGGTGAAAAGTCCAGGAGGTGTAAAGTCCTGAAATCTATTAGTATATATTGTGTAATGGGATTGGACTTGGAATTCATTTCTGACTTAGGATAAATGTTAGTCAAAATATAATATGAAATTAGGCAAAGCCTATGCACGGGGAAGTCGTTAAAAATTCCTTTCATTCTTTCCGTTTTAAAGGTGTCATTCGGTATTACATGCACCGCTTCCGTTTTCACTCGGAACACTCGACGTTTATTATTTATCCGAAAAGTTGAGATTTGTTCCGTTATCGGAATACCCCGCCTATTATCATTGAGTTACATTGTAAATGGCGGCGCCCGACTAGAACTGACACTGAAAATTTCATTGATAGGTATAGAATTCTATATATTTTTTAATTGTTTTTTATTTGATTTTCTTTTAAATATACACGTGTAGTCTATAGCCGGGCAAGCCAAAGCCTTTGACTTCCCCGTATTAACGTGCCAAAGCTTGATTCTGAGATATTTTCGTTCTGGGGCAGAATCTCGCTTTAGAGGCGAGATATTGCCCAGACACGAAAATAGCACAATATCTCGTCGCGCAGTACAATTAGTTGGACTAGATAAATGTTTTCTATCACAAAGATAATAATGAGATCAAAGATCAAATAAAGACGTTAAAGAAACTCAAACTTCAGTTGTATTATAGTAACAACAATGCACTTAAAAGATTATAAAAACAAACACAATGGCGCCGTCAATGTGTCAGTTTGAAAATACAGAGGGAGGAAATAAGAATGGGAGTGAAATATAGGCTAATATATAATAGCACGCTTTGTTTATATAAGAGAAATCTCCTATAGTGATCAAATTTTTTTTGAGCATATTATATGACATCAACAGAAAGAAATTAAATATTTGTTTACTAGCACCTTTGTGAGAATTATTTCTCCCTTTTCATGTTTTCATATATAAACACATAATTTTTGAAGTCTTCAAAAATAAGCTACATAATGCAAAGAACTAAAAAAAAATTTAGTAAAATAACTTCTTTATGCTCTTAAATTCATTGTGTCAACACCTGCCAGCATACAATTTATCAGTTATCAGAGAAATCTTCAAATTAAAATCTGTTCAGTGTTAAATAATTGTCAAAATATATAGTGTTTGAAATTAGCAGTAGTCCGTGAAAAATCTTGCGACAAAATGAAGTATCTTATATTATGTTTTAATAAACAAAAGTTAGAAAGAAGCATATTAATTTTTTTATAGGTATATGATTTTTATGTGATAAGCCTGATCGGGTATTTTAACCAGTTAAATTATCCTTCAGGTACAGTAGTATGGAAAAGAGTCAACTCGGCCCTATACCAACTCGGCACGGGTCAACTCGGCAAGGGTCAACTCGGCCCACTTTACAAAAATATATATAACGTATTACCTTTGCTTTGCATGTTGTTAAGGTAAATGAATAATAAGAAATATCTTATTATCATATAATTAAATACATTGTACTTCTGTCGAAATAAATATATATTTAGAAAAAAAAAATTGTTATTTATTTGTCTTGCAGATTTATAAAATTAAAATAGATCTACTAAAAATGTGTTTCCTTAGATGCATTTTGTTTGTAAAGTAATTAAAAAAAATGAAACAAAAACGTGTTTACTTAATATCATAAGCTTCTAATTAATTGCAGGTGGTCACTAATCAAATCTGAATGAATGCGTCAATCATAATTATCACCTAACTAATCGATATCCTTAATACACACACTGATTGATAATAATAGGTATTTAATTTTACGGTTAAACCTACCGCAAGTCAGAAATACAGTGAGATACACAATCGGTAATATTTACTCGCAATTCTGCTGATAAGAAAAGCCTGTCTGCTGCTAGTTCGGAAACTGTCAATTTGTGTATTATAAATAATTGCAATATTTACAATAAATAGTGATAACACAAAATTAAATATTAATAATTGAAAAGTGGTGCTGGAATAGGGCCGAGCTGACTCGGGGGCCGAGTACGTTTTAGGGCCGAGCTGACCCAGATTTCAGTAGTATACTGGCATGCAAGTATTTCCCATTAGGCATAAAAGGTGGTAGTTACTTAATATGATCATTCAATATGCTCATCAACAAAATTATTGATTGTTACACATCAATATTTGGCTCGTCACACAAATTATGGAAGTCGAAATATGTTCTTAATATAGAAAAACTTTAAGTAATGAGGCCTGATACGGGGTATCGAAATTACCTATTATTTTCTATGAAGTAAAGTGTAGTTTCCATAAATAAAGTACAACACATATAATAATTATACAATGTTTTAATATCTGTCATATTTTTCATTTATAATCTATGAAGAAACCCGGGTGAGAGGGCTGACACCAGACCTTTCACTCCCAAGTCTTTTCACTATTGTGATGGTTCACTCCCAAGATGGTTCACTCCCAAGATGGTTCACTCCCAAGATGTTTCACTCCCAAGACTTTTCACTATTGTGATGTTTCACTCCCAAGATATTTTACTCCCAAGACGGTTCACTTTCAAGATGTTTCACCCCCAAGACGGTTCACTCCCAAGATGTTTTACTCCCAATTATTTTCATTCGTTTTTTAGCTCACCTGTCACAAAGTGACAGGGTGAGCTTTTTGATCGCTTTTCGTCCGGCGTCCGGTCGTCCGTCCGTCGTCCGTCCGTAAACTTTTACTTTGACATCTCCTCATAAACCACTGAGCCAATTTCATCCAAACTTCACAAGAATGTTCCATTGGTGGTCACCTTTAAAGATTGTTCAAATAATTTAATTCCATGCAGAACTCTGGTTGCCATGGCAACCGAAAGAAAAAACTTTAAATATCTTCTTTAAAAAAAACCCATAAGAGCTAGAGCTTAGATATTTGGCATGAAACATCTTCTAGTGAGTGTCTACCAAGTTTGTTCAAATAAAAGCCCTGGGGTCAAAATTGGCTCCGCTCCGGGGGGTCATTGATTTTCCATATAAGCATATAGTGAAAACTTAAAAAATCTTCTTTTAAAGAACCCAAAGAGCTAGAGCTAAGATATTTAGCATGAAATATGTTCTAATGGGTGTCTACCAAGTTTGTTCAAATAAAAGCCCTGGGGTCAAAATTGGCCCCGCCCCCGGGGGTCATTGATTTTCCCTATATGCATATAGTAAAAACTTAAAAAATCTTCTTTTAAAGAACCCAAAGAGCTAGAGCTAAGATATTTGGCATGAAACATCTTCTTATGGGTGTCTACCAAGTTAGTGCAAATAAAAGCCCTCGGGTTAAATTGGCCCTGCAACGTTTGGAGGGGCGGTTGGGGAGGCCTATATACAGGTGAGCGACCTCAGGGCCATCATGGCCCACTTGTTCAAAGTTCATTGATTTTCCCTATATGCATATAGTAAAAACTTAAAAAATCTTCTTTTAAAGAACTCAAAGAGCTATGGCTAAGATATTGAGCATCAAACATGTTCTAATAAGTGTCTACCAAGTTTGTTCAAATAAAAGCCCTGGGGTCAAAATTGGCCCCGCCCCAGGGGGTCATTGATTTTCCCTATATGCATATAGTAAAAACTTAAAAAATCTTCTTTTAAAGAACCCAAAGAGCTAGAGCTAAGATATTTAGCATGAAACATCTTCTTATGGGTGTCTACCAAGTTAGTGCAAATAAAAGCCCTCGGGTTAAATTGGCCCTGCAACGTTTGGAGGGGCGGTTGGGGAGGCCTATATACAGGTGAGCGACCTCAGGGCCATCATGGCCCACTTGTTCAAAGTTTTGTCTTCCTTCACTGTGTACAATATTTGATTAGTCAAGAATGCTGTCTCCTCCGAAAACTCTTGTTAATTGAATTCATAGTTTGAGTGTATGAATTTGTTTTTCTTTTTTCAAGAACTGCTACTTGTGACCATAGCAACAGAAGAAAATGATGGTTTAAGAAGATATATAAGAAGTACAAAGAAGTATGACTTGGAAACAAAGGTAAATTCATTATAACATTCAATATTTATTATATACCGGTAACATGTTACATAAGATAAATGTAAATCAAGTAAAATAAAGAATAGTTAAATTGTTTCAGAATGCTATACTTGTTTGATATATAATATATTCACTCCAGTAACACACATATGTCATTCATGAAAACTTAACAAACATTTTGTATATGACTCAGTTACATTGAAGTGGGTTTTTTCCCTTACATTCAATTTGACAATACAACATTGTACTAAAGACTTTCTATTTTAAGTATAACTAACTATTACTGGTATGCTGTGAATTTTAAGTATTATGTACTGTTACGTTAGCTATAGTACACTATACAGTGAAGATTATGTACTGTTACATTAGCTATAGTACACTATACAGTGAAGATTTTGTACATGTCCAGTATAAAATAAACTTGTGGGGATCAAACCCAATCTAGGACAAGCCGTTGCTTTTCTTGAGCAAGAGGCTTTACACTCATTGCTAGTACTGGGTGATTCCAGGAAATGGATTTGAGAGTGCTTCAATAAGCTTATAGCTTCCAGCACAATCAAACTAAATTTAATTTGTATAATTTAACTTAAATAGCGATATATTGATGAACTTTTTAATTCGATATGTAATACATCTAATTTGCCAAAGAATAACCAATATTTTATATTTTCCTGTTCTGTTACTGATTATATGAGCTAAGAAACCTCTTTAATCAATATGTAAATATCTTTACAATCACACATAAATCTTAAGTTGTACCTTTGGGATAAAATAAAATTGAGAATATTTTTCCAAATAATAAAGTGTACCAGTCTATAGTTTATTATTAGTTGTATATGTCTGGTGTTGTCATTTTTTAGTTTATGTAAAGAGGTCAGAAATTAATAATAGATTTATCAAAGAAATTTGATATTTCAGGAATTTGCTCTGTTGTATATGAGATAAGAAATAATTGTGAGCTATTATTTCTCTGCAGGTCTTTGGTTTAGGTTTGGATTGGCGTGGCGGGGACATGACCAATACTGGCGGGGGTCATAAGATCAATATATTGAAAGAAGAACTGTCCCAGTATAAAGACAGAAGTGACTTGATTATTATGTTTACAGACAGGTATATATGTATATATCTTTAATATAATTCAGTCATATGTTGACAGACAGGTAAATATGTATATATCTTTAATATAATTCAGTCATATGTTTACAGACAGGTAAATATGTATATATCTTTAATATAATTCAGTCATATGTTGACAGACAGGTAAATATGTATATATCTTTAATATAATTCAGTCATATGTTTACAGACAGGTAAATATGTATATATCTTTAATATAATTCAGTCATATGTTTACAGACAGGTATATATGTATATATCTTTAATATAGTTCAGTCATATGTTTACAGACAGGTATATATGTATATATCTTTAATATAATTCAGTCATATGTTGACAGACAGGTAAATATGTATATATCTTTAATATAATTCAGTCATATGTTGACAGACAGGTAAATATGTATATATCTTTAATATAATTCAGTCATATGTTGACAGACAGGTAAATATGTATATATCTTTAATATAATTCAGTCATATGTTAACAGACAGGTAAATATGTATATATCTTTAATATAATTCAGTCATATGTTTACAGACAGGTAAATATGTATATATCTTTAATATAATTCAGTCATATGTTTACAGACAGGTATATACATTGTATATATCTTTAATATAATTCAGTCATATGTTTACAGACAGGTATATATGTATATATCTTTAATATAGTTCAGTCATATGTTTACAGACAGGTATATATGTATATATCTTTAATATAGTTCAGTCATATGTTTACAGACAGGTATATATGTATATATCTTTAATATAGTTCAGTCATATGTTTACAGACAGGTATATATGTATATATCTTTAATATAATTCAGTCATATGTTTACGGACAGGTAAATATGTATATATCTTTAATATAATTCAGTCATATGTTGACAGACAGGTAAATATGTATATATCTTTAATATAATTCAGTCATATGTTAACAGACAGGTAAATATGTATATATCTTTAATATAATTCAGTCATATGTTTACAGACAGGTAAATATGTATATATCTTTAATATAATTCAGTCATATGTTTACAGACAGGTATATACATTGTATATATCTTTAATATAATTCAGTCATATGTTTACAGACAGGTATATATGTATATATCTTTAATATAGTTCAGTCATATGTTTACAGACAGGTATATATGTATATATCTTTAATATAATTCAGTCATATGTTGACAGACAGGTAAATATGTATATATCTTTAATATAATTCAGTCATATGTTGACAGACAGGTAAATATGTATATATCTTTAATATAATTCAGTCATATGTTGACAGACAGGTAAATATGTATATATCTTTAATATAATTCAGTCATATGTTAACAGACAGGTAAATATGTATATATCTTTAATATAATTCAGTCATATGTTTACAGACAGGTAAATATGTATATATCTTTAATATAATTCAGTCATATGTTTACAGACAGGTATATATGTATATATCTTTAATATAATTCAGTCATATGTTGACAGACAGGTAAATATGTATATATCTTTAATATAATTCAGTCATATGTTGAATAGTTAAACTGTTAAAATTGTACAGACAGTTTGTATGTTTAAAATATGTTGTATTTACATGAATACTTTTTTTGTTCTACTTGTAATATTCTAAAATAATCTGATCATGAAGTGGTTGACATTATTTACTGATTTATAAGTTAAAGTTCAAGTTTCCTTGACAGTTCCAGTAATTCTGGATAAAGTGGATATCTTTATGTGTCAGAAAGGTTGTGGATTCACAATTACTGAAGTTATCTGTCTCTTGATACTTTAATAATAGTCATATGGTAATAGCCGTTAAATGATTGGCATCATTGTTTCTTTGTTATTAAGGAATGATTGTCAGGTTGAAAATTGTTAAAAGTTTTTCAAAATATGGTTACCTGAAACACACCCCAGACACATGGGAACTTTGTTACCTGGAACATATAAAAACTTGGTAACCTAAAACAAATAGAAGCTTGGTTACCTGGAACACATAGGAACTTGGTTACCTGGAACACATAGGAACTTGGTTACCTGGAACACATAGGAACTTGGTTACCTGGAACACATAGGAACTTGGTTACCTGGAACACATAGGAACTTGGTTACCTTGAACACATATGAACTTGGTTACCTGAAACACATAGAAGCTTGGTTACCTGAAACACATAGGAACTTGGTTACCTGGAACAAAAATTTGAACTTGGCTACCCAGAGTGAATAAAAACTTACCAAAAACAAATAAGATCTTGTTTGCTTGGAACACGGGTACCCAGAGGGAATAGGAACTTTGATGCTAGTACTATTAAATGTTGGGAATTGAGTCCGAAACCGGGTAGGGGAAGTGAGGATGTTGCATTTTCATTAAACTCTCATTTGTTTTAGACTCAAACAAAAAGAGTCTGCATTTTTTTGTAATTTTTTTTGTGATTTAAATTTCCCAGGAATACTTTTTTTCCTAAAACATGAAAACCGGAATGATAAAATTTACAAATTGATTTTCCGGGGAAATTTTTAATGTACAAAATTTTTCCCTTTTACAACTCCCCAAAATTAATTTGAGAAAATTTATATAATTTCAAAAAAAATAAAAAAAAAATAGATGGTTAAGGTAATTGGCTTGTAACTAAGTGCAAATATTTTTGGAAAAACCTATAACAGGATACAAAAAAAATATATATTAAATGCTTTTGAATATTATAAACAAAAAACATTTTTGCTGCATAATTGGCCTTTAAGGTAATTACTTATATAATATATTTGATCATTTTGTTTGTTTAGTTATGATGTTGTTGTCACAGCTGGAGCATCAGAGATTCTAGAAAAGTTCAACAAGTTTGATGCACGTGTAGTTTTCTCTGCTGAAGGATTTTGTTGGCCGGACAGGTCATTAGCGGTAATAATTACTGTTTTATATCTTTAACCTGGTGACGAAATCTAACCATTGTGACCAGTGTAGACCATTGATGCTAGCTCATTGTTGATTCCATTTTGATATGCCCGAAAGAATTTTGGGCATATTATGTTATACCCCCCTGGCGTCCGTCTGTCTGTTGGCATACAAATATGTCAAATCGGAGTCAAATCAGCTTCAATAAATTTTCAAAAAGTCAAATCAGTCCTAAATCAGTCAAGTTTGCCCCAAAATTAGTCAAATCGGCACTAGAATTACTTTAGTGAAACATCCTATTTCATGTTTATATTTTATGTCAGAGAACAAAATTTCAAAAAAGAAAAAAAAGATTTGATTTGAATTTAGTACTTCTTCTTTTGTAACTTAATACTTGACAAACTAAGGGAGATTATGAATGAGATTTTTTTTTTGCAATAAAAAGACAACTTTTGCCATTACAAAATGATATAATACTATGAACCATAAAGGGTTTTGGAAGAATATATCTGTATTTTCATGTTTGCTTATTGACCAGATATTTAATTTAGTTTTCAGAATATTTTTATTGTTGTCAAATAATTCATCTTATGACATATTTCTACTGTTGTATTAAGTGCCACCCAGCAAATGTTGTTTAAGTTTAAATAAAGAACATATGACAGTGTCACAATCAGATATAAGTTTATTTATAGAGGAGAATAAATTATTGTATATGACAGTGTCACAATCAGATATAAGTTTATTTATAGAGGAGAATAAATTATTGTATATGACAGTGACACAATCTGATATAAGTTTATTTATAGAGGAGAATAAATTATTGTGACAGTGACACAATCTGATATAAGTTTATTTATAGAGGAGAATAAATTATTGTATATGACAGTGTCACAATCAGATATAAGTTTATTTATAGAGGAGAATAAATTACTGTATATGATAATTATATGATTAAGATCTTGTCACATTAAGACACCAGCATGTGTTAATATTTACACTGACCATCTCTTCCTGGTCACATGCTGATACAGTTACACCAACATGTGTTAATATTTACACTGACCATCTCTTCCTGGCCACATGCTGATACAGTTACACCAACATGTGTTAATATTTACACTGACCATCTCTTCCTGGTCACATGCTGATACAGTTACACCAACATATGTTAATATTTACACTGACCATCTCTTCCTGGTCACATGCTTATACAGTTACACATGTTTTAGATTAACCTGGTGAATATTAATAATAGATTTACCCAGCTGTTAGTTCAATACATGTATTTAAGTGGATTGGTCTATAAAAGGCAGTTTTTCCCTACATATTTTAAATATAAAACAATAGAAAATTCTTACAAAATATTTCTTGAACTATTTATAGAAGTGCAGAAAAGAACTAAGAGTAGCAATAATTCCCCACCTGGTTGGTTAAGATAATTTATTAATGTATATTTTGTTTATCAGGATGAAAAATTCTTCTTGAACAAAGAAATGTTTTGTTGGTATGAATATTTATATAATGAATATTAATATTATGTTTTAGAACAATTAATCATCTGCTATATATATGAATATGTAATATCCAGTCATAAATCTCACTCCAGTACCTATAACATCCTAATATATTTAATTTGTGGTTTGTTGTCATGTATGGTATTAGATACCAACAACAATGTAATTCCTGGTATTACATATTATCCATTACGGACAAATTCCCTTTAAAGGCATAGCAGTATAGCTCTAACAATGCTTCAAATTATTTTCCTATAACTGTATATCTCTAACAATGCTTCAAATTTTTTTCCTATAAAACATACAAGTATATGACAGCCAATTCCCTTTAAAGGGATTTCAGTATAGCTTTAACAATGCTTCAAATTATTCTCCTATAAAACATACATGTATATGACAGCCAATTCCCTTTAAAGAGATTTCTGTATAGCTTTAACAATGCTTCAAATTATTCTCCTATAAGACATAAATGTATATGACAGCCAATTCCCTTTAAAGAGATTTAAGTATATCTCTAACAATGCTTCAAATTATTCTCCTATAAAACATACATGAATATGACAGCCAATTTACTTTAAAGGGATTTCAGTACAGCTCGAACAATGCTTCAAATTATTCTCCTATAAAACATACATGTATATGACAACCAATTCCCTTTAAAGGGATTTCAGTATAGCTTTAACAATGCTTCAAATTATTCTCCTATAAAACATACATGTATATGACAGCCAATTCCCTTTAAAGGGATTTCAGTATAGCTCTAACAATGCTTCAAATTATTCTCCTATAAAACATACATGTATATGACAGCCAATTCCCTTTAAAGGGATTTCAGTATATCTCTAACAATGCTTCAAATTATTCTCCTATAAAACATACATGTATATGACAGCCAATTCCCTTTAAAAGGATTTCAGTATATCTCTAACATTGCTTTAAATTATTCTCCTATAAAACATACATGTATATGACAGCCAATCCCCTTTAAAGAGATTTAAGTATATCTCTAACAATGCTTCAAATTATTCTCCTATAAAACATACATTTATATGACAGCCAATCCCCTTTAAAGGGATTTCAGTATATCTCTAACAATGCTTCAAATTATTCTCCTATAAAACATACATTTATATGACAGCCAATTCCCTTTAAAGGGATTTCAGTATAGCTCTAACAATGCTTCAAATTATTCTCCTATAAAACATACATGTATATGACAGCCAATTCCCTTTAAAGGGATTTCAGTATAGCTCTAACAATGCTTCAAATTATTCTCCTATAAAACATACATGTATATGACAGCCAATTCCCTTTAAAGGGATTTCAGTATATCTCTAACAATGCTTCAAATTATTCTCCTATAAAACATACATGTATATGACAGCCAATTCCCTTTAAAGGGATTTCAGTATAGCTCTAACAATGCTTCAAATTATTCTCCTATAAAACATACATGTATATGACAGCCAATTCCCTTTAAAGGGATTTCAGTATATCTCTAACAATGCTTCAAATTATTCTCCTATAAAACATACATGTATATGACAACTAATTCCCTTTAAAGGGATTTCAGTATATCTCTAACATTGCTTTAAATTATTCTCCTATAAAACATACATGTATATGACAGCCAATCCCCTTTAAAGAGATTTAAGTATATCTCTAACAATGCTTCAAATTATTCTCCTATAAAACATACATGTATATGACAGCCAATTCCCTTTAAAGGGATTTCAGTATATCTCTAACAATGCTTCAAATTATTCTCCTATAAAACATACATGTATATGACAGCCAATTCCCTTTAAAGGGATTTCAGTATATCTCTAACAATGCTTCAAATTATTCTCCTATAAAACATACATGTATATGACAGCCAATTCCCTTTAAAAGGATTTCAGTATATCTCTAACATTGCTTTAAATTATTCTCCTATAAAACATACATGTATATGACAGCCAATCCCCTTTAAAGAGATTTAAGTATATCTCTAACAATGCTTCAAATTATTCTCCTATAAAACATACATGTATATGACAGCCAATTCCCTTTAAAGGGATTTCAGTATATCTCTAACAATGCTTCAAATTATTCTCCTATAAAACATACATGTATATGACAGCCAATTCCCTTTAAAAGGATTTCAGTATATCTCTAACAATGCTTCAAATTATTCTCCACCATGGCTCTACTAACTGAGCTATCGGGCCGCTTGCACACTAACTCCGCTAAACAGTGAACAGTTCTAAACTGTGACATTCTCCTCCGCTATATTTAAATCATATCTAATATTGGCAATCTTCGGACAACGCAGTATCACTGGTTGCTCTTTTGGCATCATAGTTTTATAATGCACAATTGATTGTCTACATGCTTTTATTAAAGTCTTTGGATACTGTGTATTCGAACTATAATCTTTAATCATGCATTATTTAATCTTTGAATTTTGAATTTTAGCAGCTCTTGTTTAAATAAATTAATGATAACAAAACCTTGATATCATATGAGATATTACCTGTTAGTTTTGTATAAGCATTAAAATGATTTCTTTTTTTTTGTTTACAGAGCTCGTATCCTGATGTGAAATTACATGAGAAGAAATATCTTTGCTCAGGAGGTTTGCTCTTTATATTATTGTTTTACATTCTTTTTAATTTATTTGGTTAAATTTCTTTTCTTTTTTAGCTCACCTGTCACAAAGTGACAGGGTGAGCTTTTGTAATCGCTTTTCGTCCGGCGTCCGTCCGTAAACTTTTACTTTAAATGACATCTCCTCATAAACCGCTGAGCCAAAGAATTTAATTCCATGCAGAACCCTGGTTGCCATGGCAACGGATAGAAAAAACTTAATATATCTTCTTTTAAAAAAACCCAAAGAGGTAGAGCTTAGATATTTGGCATGAAACATCTTCCAGTGAGTGTCTATCAAGTTTGTTCAAATAAAAGCCCTGGGGTCAAAATTTGCCCGGCCCCAGGGGGTCATTGATTTTCCTTATATGTGTAAAGCAAAATCTTTAAAAAAATCTTCTTTGAAAAACCCAAAAAGCTAGAGTTAAGATATTAAGCATGAAACATCTTCCAGTTAGTGTCTCCAAAGTTTGTTCAAATAAAAGCCCTAGGGTCAAAATTGGCCCTCCCCAGGGGGACATTGATTTTCCTTATAATGTGTATAGCAAAAACTTAAAAATCTTATTTAAAAAAAAAAAACAAATAGCTAGAGTTTGGATATTAAGCATGAAACATCTTCTAGTGAGTGTCTTCAAAGTTTGATCAAATAAAAGCCCTGGGGTCAAAACTTGCCCCGCCCTAGGGGTGCCATTGCTTTTAACTATATGTGTATAGTTAAAACTTAAAAAATCTTCTTTTTTTTAAAAACTCAACGAGCTAGACCTTAGATGTTTAGCATGAAATATCTTCTAATTGGTGTCTACCAAGTTTGTTCAAATAAAAGCCCTGGGGTTTAAACTGGCCCGCTCTGGGGGCCTATATACAGGTGAGCAACTTCAGGGCCATCATGGCCCTCTTGTTTATATAAATTTGTGCACTCCCGTTTATTGTGTTTATGTATAAATATAATTATAGTCTTTAGCACAATTATCAAATCAGGTAGGTAATACCATTTACAATATACATGTAGGCTCATTTAAGTTTAATATATCACTTTATTTATTTAGCTGCATTTGGCAAAGTTGTTTTTGAAATTTGGAAAAAAAGGTTATTTACAATTATTTTGTACTGGGAATGGGACCTTATATCATCCCTTTGTGTTAATGCCAAAAACTTGTAAGTTATGACAGAACAGCCAGGTGAACAATAAATAAGATATTAGAAAGATTATACAGTTTAACTTTGTTTGCCCGAACGATCACTTGAATACCTCCCTTCACCCTTTGTTATTTTCAGCCATCAGTATTTCATAGGTTTCAATAGCTTTAATCACTCCAGCCATAAGTTTTCATTACCAAAAGACCCCTTAAAATGGAATTATTCTGCTCTACTACATATATATTCTTCCAATGAGCAAACACATTCGGCGGGGGATGGCCATGATAACATGGCTCTTGTTTTGTACTGGGAACGGGACCTTATATCATCCCTTTGTGTAAATGCCCAAAACTTGAAGTTATGACAGAACTGCCAGGTGAACAATTAAATCAGATATTAGAAAGATTATACAGTTTAACTTTGTTTGCTCGAACACATCTCCAAGTCCCGGCATATTTCCTATATAATATATATTGTTCTACCTCGGATCACTTGAACACTTATCACTTGAACTTGTGAACCTGGTCTCTGGTCCCTACGGCAGTAATATAGTGAAAATCACACCTTTTTGGTCAAACAAAAGTTGCGGGTCGACATGTTCTTAATAAGTGACAGTCGGCAACATATGTTTTAAACACATTGTGTTCATGATGAATGCAATTAAGGATAATTGATACAAAATAAGAGGTGTTGTATCCGATTAGTTATTTTAATATTGTTTATTTGCCATTTATGGTAACGATAAAAAGAAAATAACTTGTGAAATAAGTGAAATGTGCAAAAGTCGATAAAGAATGACGTTTATCCGGATGGCTTTAATTTCAAACGTGGTTCATATGAATTGTAACAGTGTAACATATTTATAGAATGATACTTGTATGCATGTTTATTTTAATAAATGACTGCAAATAGTTGCTGCTATTGAATGTTGTTGTTTTTTGGGTTTTTTTTTATTAATTCATTGTTTAAAATATAATTATCTTATAATAAACATATAATTATGTAACAAGTTTGGATATTGATTGCCCAATCAAACTCAACCAATTACAATATGCACACAGTTTACCGTAAAGACTTAACTTAAAACACTGGGATAATAATTCTTAATATGACGTATTCGACGAACAGATGCACTTAAAAACAATTATATTGATGTATTTATCATTCGACAGAAGTAAGCTGGAAAACCATTAGGCCTATGCTCTACATAATTATAGTTCAACCTCGGTTTGCACGAATTACGGATCTCTCGAACAAATTTGCACAGGCCCTCTGAGTTCGAGTGAACGAAGTTCGACTGTAGTTATATATCTTTATCTTTGTGCACATTGATTACAGCATAAGTAAAAATGTTTGTTTATTTTTATTTCAGGATTTATTGGGTATGCTAAGGAGGTGTATGAAATTATTTCCCACAATGCAGTAGCAGATAATGATGATGACCAGTTATATTACACTAAAATATTTCTAGACAAATCTCTCCAGGTATGATTCATATCTATGTACAAAACATTACCACTGTATAATGACAACAACAATAAAATCTATGTTTTGATTAAAGCTTCCATTGTTTTGTAGATTCTGTAGGGGAGCCGTATTACATGAAAGTCAGGTGCCGGTTCGTGCCTGAAATAATGCATGGAGCGGCGCCTGAGGTCTTCCTCCACCAGTAAAGCTGGAACGTCCCTATAGGACCTATACTTTGTTGATGTGACGTAAAACCCTAAACAAACAAAAAAAATACATGAAAGACAGAGATATTTTGGTATCTTGTCATACATTGGTAACTGTAAGTCAGTTCTTTGCAAGTTACCTGTGTTTATCAATTCTATTGGAGAGAGTTTACAAATAAAACAGGGTGCCCACGGTCAGGGAAAAGTCAGGGAAAAAATTTTTTTTTCAAGGTCAGGGAAAAGTCAGGGAATTTTGAAATTGGTCAGGGAAATTTGAAAGATAAGCAAAAGTCAGGGAAAAGTCAGGGAATTTTGTAGAAAATAATTTTTGTCAAACAGCGAGAAGCAAAATCAGTAAAAGCTAAGGCAGTTTCTTTCATTATTTTGGGTATCTTTCTTGTTATTTTTGATTATGAGCATCTGTTTTATTTTTATATTCTTTTACTCTTAAAAAATGATTATGCTTATGCCTGAAGATTTTGGATATTTTGTCATGAACAGTAACTAACTGATGAAGAAAGAAGCTAAAAGGGGTTTAAGCGTCCCTTGCCTCCTGAGCTGTTTATGGTTTGTTCTTGTGAAAGAGGCTGATAATCTGGCACAGGAGGCTGTAAAAGATAAAAATGGGCTTGCTTGTGAAGTCCAATGGCAAGTACAATGCTTCAGGGGCAAGGTCAAAGACAAGTAATAAAAGAATCCAGTAAAGATATTGAGAAACTTGAGATAACACTAAGTGGACTTCGATGAAGTACCAATCATATTTTGTGCCTTGCTGTGCTTTTGTACACATAACAATTCATAACTTTGAGATACTAACTGCCATAGCTAGTTTTACTAGAAGTATTATTAGCTTTTACTGCATTTTGCTTTTTATGTAGCCACTTTATTACCTGTCTTATTGTTTCTTGTCCAACACCAGTTTTCCATTGATTACTATCATATATTTTAGTAAAATGCAGGCCTGTTTTAGTCAATCCTCCATTGATAACACTGCTTTGTATTTTTAAGAGAATGAAACAACTTTTAGCATGATATGTATTATCAAATACTTTACATTTTGGATAAATGTACTCATACTTGCAATGCTGAAAGTAAACAAGACAAGTTGCTTATTCAATTGCTCGCAAATATTTTAAAATAAAGAATTGTAGAAAATAGGTTGGCTGATTTGGGGAGGAGGAGGTCGGAATGCATGTATAAAAAATACATTTAATGCTCTAAGATTGTGGAAACTTGACGCTGTTATTGGTCAGGGAAAAATGGTTTTGGTCAGGGAAAAGTCATGAAAAAGTCAGGGAATCTGATTTCTCTTCTTTGTGGGAACCCTGTAAAAAGAATAGTGATATTCAGTGGAAAATAAACACCAATTATTTTCTTTGTGTTTGTGTACATAGTGACAAAGTAGTCCATGGCCAAGTTGTTAAGGTCGTTCACCTCTAAGAACTTGCATGTCACTGCTGTGATTTTGGATCACTCCAGGAATTTTTTATTTATCATTTGAGTAAGCTATCAGCTAGCTTACAGAACGTCAGTGGTTCTACTTAGGCTAGGTGCCCGCTCTTGTCTGATAGGGCAACTAATGTTTTCCTCCACCAGTAAAGCTGGAAAATCTACAGATGACGTATTATATGTATTGTTGCATTAAGTTTTCATTGTTGTCAGTACGTAGAAAATGTGCATTTGTCTAAATCAATGTATTTTTTTCTCTTCTACAAACCATTGATTGGTAAAAGAATTTAAGAAGGTACTTATTTATACATACAATTTCAGGAGAAGTGGAATATAAAATTGGATAAAAGATCAGAAATATTTATGAACCTACATGGAGCTCTTGGTAATATATACATGTATTATGTTTGTAACACCTAGTCTTTAAAACTACATTTAATACATTTCCGTGAAGCTAAAACGGTTAAAGTGTGTTTGCAAAAGAAAATATCTTAGTGTTTGAAATTATTTTTGTCCAATAGGATTGCAGTATTTCAAATAAATCGTAACACATTTACTTTGATAAATCCAGTCTAGAAAATCGACTGTTTATAAAAACAATTAAAAACACTAAGCAGGTTAAAATTATTTAGTATGTATTTACAAAAATAAATTGGCCGCGCGGCTGTGCCGTGCCTGACCAAATTATTTTTGTAAATACATACAAATAAACTTTAACATACATACAAATAAACTTTAACCTATACATAATTGCTGTGTTCCGGATAGCGACTATAAAACTGTGACATAGCGCATACATGAGCTGATTAAAGTCTTCATTTGCATGTTAAAATTTGTGTACGGACTTTAGTGTTACCGTGGGGTTTTCTGTTTAAATTCCTAATTTATGAACAATATTTGATGAGATTTTCAACAATGCTGTTAAAGAGGTTAATGAAACTGTAGAATGCTTAGATTTTTAGGCTGATGGCAAAATATATTTACATATTTATTATATGTAGCTTTAACTGAATTTTTTATAGAAAATTTTTCACTAGATGATTTACCTGTAACAAATAAAATGTTAATGGCATTTTAACTTGCCTATGTCACAGTATAGAACCTGGTCATTATTTTATATTTCATGACTTTCGATTTAAAATTGTAAGTTAAAAACATGGATTTTTATTTGAAATTCAGTACAATTTCATATACAAATAATATGTAATTTAAATTACATTACTGTGTATTGAAGTGCTATTCAGAACTCACAGTGCTGTGATGTACAGAGATATGCTGTCTGTT
>NW_026866035.1:0-25631 GCF_026571515.1 Ruditapes philippinarum | reverse complement strand
AAAAAAAGTTTTACCCCCGTTTACTCTGTTGTTCCAAAAATGTCCGTTGCGTATTTAGTTATACCCGATGAATTGTGGGTAACTTCTGTACAGTCTGGGAAAACCAACTTTCATTTTTGCATCAAAAGCTAATGTGGAAAATGCATTTTCTAGCATAATTGTTTGTTAGAGGGTTGGTTAAAGTGTAAGTTATTGTTATTTTAGTCATAATATTGTGATTTGTGGGGAAATTTGTATACATTTTTTTTGGACACCAAATTACCCGTCAGACCTCAGTGTAGCCCCTTTAAGTATTTGTTACAAAAAATTCTTATAAGAAAAAAGGAACAATATACACAGCTTGTTCACAAAAACCATACCATTGATCCTTGACTATTCTTGAAGCTTGAACATAAAAAAATAGGTCATATCTCCGTAAAATAATATCTCGAGAGTTATGGGACCTTTGCCCATCATGTAAGCTAATGACGGAGAACAAGTGTGCAAAAACTTACCATTCCTTTCATAAGATACCAACTTGCACACAAAAACTTTACCGAACTTAACAAAGTGTGATGTTGTCAGCTTCATACAATAGTTAACTCAATTATTTGAGTAGCAGTTAAAAACCACACTTTCTAATGTGATAAATATGAGGAAAAATCATGATAATGAATATATATATATAATATATGAGCTGCATCACGGCAAAACTAACATAGTGGGTTTGCGACCAGCATGGATCCAGACCAGCCTGGGCATCCGCGCAGTCTGATCAGGATCTATGCTGTTCACTTACCAACTCTATTACAAAAAAGAGGAACTGATAGCGAACAGCATGGATCCTGATCAGGCTGCGCAGATGCAGCAGGCTGGTCTGGATCCATGCTGGTCGCAAACGCACTAAGTTGGTTTTGTCATGACGCGGCTCATATGTAATGAATATATAAAGCACTCACATCATCATTTTTGAGCAGAACTCTCCCACATCTAATACAGCTATCATTGAACACATTCTCATCTATGCTCAGTTCAGGTCTGAAATTAATTACAAGATTTATAAGATAAAACTGTCCATCACAACATTTCATCTATATTAATTTTATAAAGTGCTGAATATTCAATAAGTAGTTTACTAATTATCAATTGATTGACAGGCACCATCTGAATTTCCAATATCAATCTTTTATCAAACAATTTTATCGAAATTTGACTTATTTAAAAGGTGACTTGTCACAAACTATATACCAGCCCTAAAGACAATGACATTCTCTATCAGTCTATGACTCAGCTGTATTTTTTTTATAATTAGTAAACTAAATGTTAAGCACTTTAATGCCTTTTTAACTAACGAAAATTTTAACATAGCTCTGAACAAGTCAAATTTTGACATTTCTTTAGCTAACGAAAATGTTAAAATTTAACAACAGCTAAGTTGATTTGTCGTTAAAGTTAACAAAAGTTTTGAACAACTGGGCCAATGCTACTTTTTTATCTCAGTTTTCTACTTACTTTATCTGAAAGATCCTGTAAATCAAAGGTGGTAAAGAGTGAAAAGAGTTTGATCAATTTTATCAACTTATTACATATGCAGATAAAAACTTTTTTTCCCTATGATAACAAAGAAAACTGTTCTAAGAAAGAAACAGGCAAGCTGTTAGAGATGTATTATAAGTGATGTAAAATTAATTACCCCTTGTCTAAGCCTTGTTCTACAGACAGCATTCTCTTCCATCCATACAGGAACATAGGATTTAAACAACCTGACGTGTACAAAAAAAGATAGATATAAGGTTTAATTGTCAGCAATCAGAACCATTTGGCCAATTCTTTGGCTCAATGGTCTACAGTGATGTATTTATTTGCTCATTAGCCAGTGGTCATGAGTTCGAATCCCACATACCATATTCAGGAACATTTACATCTTGTTGTCAAACATTTGAAGTATTCATGAGAATGTACATCAGAAAATAATGATTGACCAATAAAAAAACTATATTGAGCCAATTTAAATGGCGAAACAATACATGTACATTGTGAATACAAAAAAGTTCATACAACTAATTCAAATTACCCTCTAAAAGACTTAAAGCCATTTGATGAACAAAAGTACAGTACAAGTCTTCAATATCAGACTAATAAAACTGAGAAGACAACAGCAAAAGTTGTATGGAAGTCTGGCTCAATACTAGAGATATGTGCCTGAAATTGTTGGCACTAATGGGAAACTTTAACTTACCAACAGGTAATAATTTATCATTCTCTAGCATCTTTATAGATGTTATATCATTGACTACATGGTACCATCTTATTGCAGCAAACACTTGAAAATACTTCCTCCCTTCATCTCTCTCTAGATAACATTCTGACTTTCCTGTAATACACAATATTTGTTAAATATAAGTGAAATACTTGGGGGAAATAGAGGATACTGAATTAGTGAAGGTTCAATACTTAATTTATTGAACAAGTTGAATAAAATTATATTTTGCGAGCCTCTGGTGTGCAAAATATTATTTTATTCAACAAGTTCAATAAATTCTATAATGAACCTACACAAATATAATATTCTATTTATCACATGCCCCAAATAAAGACTGTTATAAAGTGCAAAAGAATCATTTTTCATTGACGTGCCTATTGTGTGACGCCTACATTTACATAATGAAAATACGTCACATTAAGATATATGCACGGCCATGCAATACTATTTTTACAGAGTCGCAAAATGTGATAAATATTTTATATTTAACCACTGACAACAAATATCTATATTTAAAATGATCTATAAAAAAAGTCAATAATATATCAATAAATCAGTAAGATATGCTTTTGTTTTTAATATAAAACAATGCATTATCTTTACCTTTCATTTCTTTTTTAAAGAAAGCATCAGCATCTTTAAGCAAATTTTTAGTTTCCCCACACCAGTCCTGATTTTGACACAAAAATATCCACTGAAAACAATATCATAATTATGTGACATCAATAAGTCAACAACGATACTCTTATCTTAAACATGGCAATATTATCTTAATATGAGATTCTGAATGTTCAATTTACACAATTGTTTAAATTAAAAATTAAAAGAACTGCAATCAAATGCTGATATAACAATATATGAAGGTAATCTGTAATATTTCGTGTAATAAAGTAAATATTCAAATAGCCAAATGAAACAATATATGGTGAAAATAGTTTGCACTGGAGAATAATATGATTTAATGTATTAGATATTTTGGTTACTTTAAAGTTATCAAAGATAAAGAAACCTTTTTCAGTAGAGTGTAGATATCAATTTCCACCTGCATCACATACAGTTGAGAACAAGATATAATTTCTGTCATCAGCTCTACTCTGTAAAGAATCCAGTCAACATTAAAATAAGTATTCCAGAAAAATGGAGTGAGCCAGGATCTGAAATTTTGCGACCAAGTATTGGTCTAGATCTGCAACAAATGGAACATTAATCTTAAAAAAAAAACTAGTTCCAGTCCTGTCCCGTAAAAAAAACCTCAGTGGAGTCCCTTTAAACTAGTTTTTGTGCTTGATATGTAATCCCTTAATATTGATTTGTTTGGTATAACAAAAAAAAATATCACACTCATCTCAAGGATAAGGTCAACCAAGGCGTTGATATCACTTGTCTTGGGTGAACATTCTGTTCTATCACCCTCACATGTATGTTACATTTATATACTACTGTCCAAGAAATTTGTGAAAAAATTGTGCACCTTCTGTGAAAAGCATGAAACTTGGCATGGTGTCAAGGAATGGTATTTTCAAGTTATTTCAGCCTGGGATCCACTTTTTAAAAATCCAAGATGGCCACCAAAATCCAAGAATGGCCGCCAAAATGTAAAATGTACACAGGTCATGTCAAAAATGAAGTTATTTATGACTAGAAAATGCTATAAATTGACATTATAGGTCAAAAATAGTAATTTCTTGGAAAAATGCTTAAGTAGCATTGGTAGAAAATTCAATATGGCTTCAAAATCCAATATGGCTGCCATTAAATGATGATATTTTGACAAATTTCTATAATAAAGGTAATTTGTATCATCAACACTTTTAATACATTAAACAAACTAAAAAAGTGGTATTCCTGCATAAAACTGCATATACACATGTACATTTACAGAGGAAAAAAACTAGCATTTATGGATAAAACCATGCAAGCACATTATTTAGCTTGATATTTCAAAGACTAGGGAGCAACTGATATTGTACACCAAAGCCGTCAGCTTTACAAGTTTTTCATGCAAGTTGGTTTTGTAAAAAATACATGATGGAATACGTTAAACCCTAATACACTTATTTTTTAGCTTAATATAAGGTCACCGTTAAAGGTCAATAACTCTATCATGGATTTTGACAGAATTATGTCCCTTTTAAATATAGGGATTCTTCATAATCTAGGTTCTTGTTTAGCTATAAGCACCGAGAACAGGCTAACACTTTATGATGTCCTACCAATAGCTCTTTGTCAAGTGCATGATTCCTGATACCATGCAAAGCCGCTGATTTAATAATGATCCCCAGTTACCCCCCCTTGTTATCGAAAACATAACGCACAAAAATTAAAGTTAAAAATCAATATAAAACTAGTTTCTTTATGCGGAAAACAACATATCGTAGAATCAACCGAAACAGAATGACTAATATATATTATTTTTGTGCAACAAAATCTACAGAAATTGAATCCTAAAGCCCATAGAATGAGGGCTCAGAATGCGTCTTCACGTTTCTGTAGATGTTAATGCATGAAAAGTGTGAATTAATCCTCTGTTGTATTGTATATTTTATGCACTCAATTCCTTAGCTTATTTGAACCAAATGTTCAGTATGATTTAATACTAGTTTAGTGTCGAAGACGTAAGGGCTTCTTCTCCTGTCAATTCTTTTTTAATAAATTTAGTTTGCATCATCCTTGTGATCGTCTTACTGCAGCTGTGAGTTCTTTTCATTAGTAATTTAAGCAGCATATATTTGTGTCATAGATAACGGAATGAGGCTCTTATTATGTCATTATTTTGACAAGGTCTTGTGAATAAACAAGAAAAACAGAATGATATTGAACAAAAATATCTAGGGTTTTTCTGTAATCAAAACTTAAGTGTTTTTGAACATTTATTAAGATTAATATTCGTGACTTTATTATGAGATCAAGTTCAGACTTTTTGCAGCTCTTTCTATTTGATAATTTTGATATGAATTCCAATTGTCAGATTGAGATACTACTTACTGCGAATTTCTGGGTCTGCATTCCCGGGGCAACGCTCTTAAATTTCTTGTTAATTTCTCCTTTATATTTTAAAGCAGTTGAAATGCCTGATTAAGCCTTACATAATCATATGTATTTTCTGATATTACAGTATAATAGTTGATTTATAATCTCAGTTGTTTGTTGTTGTTTTTTGTATTTCAAAAACAATGGAAACTCTTTAACAAATTATAAATTGTTTTCTTAGATTAAATAATTTCTGTTTGGTTTCCACAACTGTCATTAAAGGACTGTACACAAGAACTAGTAAAATCATGCCGAATTTAGCTTAACTCATGAGGTTGCCATTTCTTCAGCTTTTTTTATTATTTACTCCTAGAATCACAACAACAATGAACAATTGACCTTAAACTTGACAGACATTCAGTACTAGCTCAATAAGTGTTAATCATAGATAATTGACTAAAGTTTTCTTGTTTATACTGATAAGTATTAGTTGATAACACTTTAAACATTACCTTGCTTAAGTTAGTATAAAAGCAACTGTTGAATTATCATTATTTCTAACATTTTCAGCAATTTACTAGCCTAGTATCCACATTTTTTTAAGAACTGGTCACTTTTGACTCTGAACATAAACTACTTCAGGTAGTCTTGGGTTACGTTTTACTTTTAATTCTTATCAAAATACAAATTACAGAGTCTAGAATTCTCTGAAATTATTATTATGAAGTGTTTTCTTTTTAGGGAAAATTACATAGCTGTTAGTAAAAATATACAAACATTTCTATACCATTCCTTTAGCACTTGCACAATGACCTACATATTATATCATTTGAATAAGGCTCAGCTTAGTTGCTTGAACTTGAAATTACCTAAAATTAGCAAAGAGATTTTTATTCACGAGCAGATAATGAAATTATGAGATACTTTTAACGTCCATTTTTTGTTTTAAATATTCTTTTGTTAAGAGTTTTCGTAAATCAAGTAAAAATAAATCTGAGCAATTTAATTATGAGCATGTTTCAATATGAATCGGATGCTTTAAAACAGTTTCATAACTAAATGGGTTTTTGTCACAAAAACATATGTCTCCCAAAACTATGCATGGTCACTCATGTGAAGTTTCATTGAAATCCCACCAGTAACTTGACCTGTGAAAGATGGACAATATTTTTTTATTTATAGCTCCAACGACCATTTTGTGCAGCGAAGCGAAATGTGCTGGTGATGTGTGTGCACAACTATGGATATTTCTGCTCTCTCCTGTAAAGTTTGGTTGATATTTAACCAGTAGTTTGACCAGTGAAGGCCGGGCAAGATATTTATGTTTTTAGCTCTAGCGGCCATTTTGTGCAGCGAAGCGAAATGTGACGGTGATGTTCACAACTTGGGATGGTACTGATTAGGGGGCCTCCGTGGCCGAGTGGTTAAAGTCGCTGACTTGAGATCACAGGTCCCTCACCGCTGTAGGTTCGATCCTCACTCGGGTCGAAATCTTTCATGTGAGGAAGCCATCCAGCTGGCTTACGGAAGGTCGGTGGTTCTATCCAGGTGCCCGCTCGCGCCTGAAATAATGCCGGAGCACCTGGGGTCTTCCTCCACCAATAAAGCTGGAAAGAAAATGACGAAAAATCTCGGCGGGACTGGTACTGATTACTCCTAAAGTTAAGTTGAAATCCCACCTGTAGTTTGACCTGTTAAGGATGGACAAGCTTAATGCAGACGAACGGAAAGACAGACAGACGGCGAAGGCAAATACAATACGTCTTTTATGCTGGTATGGTTAAAAACATGTAATATAATGTATTTGTGTTATTTTATACTAATTTGAAAATGATTACAGCTGGTAAGTAATATATTCTGAAAAAAAAACTGTAATGACGACAACAGCTGAAAACTACTACATTCTGAAAATTTTAATATGGCGGCCATCTTGGATTTTGGCAGCCATCTTGGATTTGCACAACCTGGATCCGAGGCTTGAATATATATAAATGTGTAATATAATAGAGTGGTGCTATTTCATACTGACCTGTAAAGAATAAAGCTGAAAAACTTTAATATTTTGAAAAATAAAAATAAATGGCGGCCATCTTGGATTTTGGCGGCCATTTTGGATTTGCACAACCTGGATCAGAGGCCTGAAATATAAATTAATCTGTAATATATAAATGAACTGATGCTTTTTTTCTACTATTCTAGGTATGACTACAGCTGAAATACTCAAATATTCTGAAAATTTTAATATATGGCGGCCATCTTGGATTTTGGCGGCCATATTGGATTTTTAAAAAGTGGATCCCAGGCTAAAATGAATTGAAATACCATTTCCTGCCACCATGCCAAGTTTCATGCTTTTCACAAGAGGTGCACAATTCACCCTATTTTATGCACGGATTTCTTGGACTACTGCAAGAATCTTACCCAATATCCCTGATAAATGTAATACTATCAGTGGTCAAAATGTTTCTTGTGAGCCAGTTCAGACATCGGACCCGTAAATCCTCTAAACCATATGTCTGACAATTGTATAATACACACATACTGTACAGGAACTGGGAAATAAAAATAACATGAAAATTTTAAATACTTGTTTTTATCAATTCATGACAATTTGTTGTTTTTTTTTATAGAATTTTTATTAGAAAACAATTCATCAAAGATTTAAAATATATAATTATAGTTTTTGAAATTCTATGTTTCACTGATCTCATTTGATGAAAGTCACTTTTACATGTTTTAAGAATGACCACACAAGAACACACATTTAATTTGATAAGCTTAATTTTTACATTCAGGTAGTAATGCGACAGTTTTGCAAACTTTTCGAGTTTTTGATTCCGTTAGTTTTATTCCAATAGTTTCAGCCAATTTTTGTACACATGACGTCAAAGTTGACCATCAAAGCCAGTAATTTTAACAATGACGTTGTTGCGTATCCTTGGCAACTATTACAGGTATCACAATGCCATTGGCGGACAAAATACCTTAAATCCTACAGCATCCAAAGGAAATTATTTTTATTCTATTGGAATAAAATTAACAGAATCTAATCAGACATATGGTCAACTTTCTGCATGCCAATTTTCAAGACGCTACTCGAAAATTGCAATGTGTCGCGTTCTACCTTAAGTGTCCCCTAATGTTCCCCTAGATTTCATGTCGATGAGACAGCAGTTCTGGTATAAGTGTGCATATCAGCAACCACAACACTGTTGCCAACAGAGGGACGTTGTAGCTGGTGTGGTTTAGGTCTTTGACTTCAAACACTTGCCCTTCACCCCTGATGGTTTGAGTCTTGCTAGGGACTTAGGATTCTTTCATGTGGGGATGAAATCAATCTAGCTCTTGTAATGTCAGTAGTTCTATCAAAGTGCCTGCTTATGCCTTTTTAAAAAATTATTGCACAGAGTGGCACCTGAGAAGGAATCATGAGCTTTTATAGGTCACTACAATGACTTTCCTCTGTTAGAAAATATAAAATAATGAATTCAAGCTGAATATTTATACCTTAATGTTTCCTTCATCATTATACAACATTGCTGTATCAAACAATTCCTGAAACAAAAACTACATTATTAATAACTAATTGGTACAGGTTAATAGTCATCTTGACACACTATTGAAAATGTCCCTATTAAAATCTTGTTTTTTCCTCTAAAATTCTATCATACAATCAATGTTCATATACTTGCTGCCTAAAACCACTTATTTCAGGCATATATTAATATTATATACAATATTAACAAGAGCCATGTCAACATGGCCATCCCCCGCCGAATGTGTTTTGCTCATTGGAAGAATGTATATGTAGTACAGCAGAATAATTCCATTTAAGAGGTCTTTTGGTAATGAAAACTGATGGCTATAGTGATTACAGATTTAAACCATGTGAATACTGATGGCTGAAAATAACAAAGGGCAATAACTGAAAAATAATGCAGGGTAGGTTATCATTCTTGTGTGCTGCATCCCCCTCCTCAGTAAAATCTATCCACACTATGAAGTTTCAAGTTGATACCTCAAATACTTTTTGAGAAAAAAATTGAATTGAAAAATTAAGTATGAAAATAACAAAGGGCAATAACTCAAAAATCATAAAAGGTAGAGTTATCATTCTTGTGCACTGCACACCTCCTGAGTTAGAGGCTATGCACCTATGAAGTTTTTCATAATGATATCTCAAAAGGCCTTTTTGAGTTATGCTCTGGACAAAAATTAATTTGAAAAATAAAAAAGGGCAATAACTAAACAATTATGCAGGGTAGTGTTATCATTCTTGTGCACTGCACTCTTCCTCAATGAGATCCATCCACCTATGAAGTTTCAAGTTGATACCTCAAATACTTTTTGAGATATGCTCCGGACAAAAATGTCGGACGGAAGGACGGACGGACGGAAGGTCGGACGGAGACTATTTCTATATATTTCTAATAACAAGAGCTGTCAGTAGAACCTGGTGCTTAAATATTTTCAGTGCTAGTCAGATGGTAAAATAAGAGCCTGGATATTGTATCTTTGAGAGTCAGGAATTATTTTAAGTTCACAAACAGTCATAATTTAGTCACAATGTTTGTGATATTTTGGGCCTTGGATAGGAACCTCCAATTATGATCCTGAAGATATATTAAGCTTCAGTGGTTTTGAAGATTTATGATGCTTTCAAAACTTAATCAAGAATTTGCTATGTTCACAAAGGGTCATGTGGTAGATAAAAGCCTTTAAATGTCTATGATTACAAAAACATGTGTGAAGTACAACTAATTTTTTGTGGGTGATGAAATATGCAGTTGTGCAAAAAGTTGCACCTAAAACCACTGTTATGTTGGCACCAGAGTGAGTGGGGTAGCCCCACCATTCTTGGAATAGTCAAGCTTTAAACAAATTAAAAGTATCTTCATAATTCCAACAATGATTCAAACAACTTGACTGTGTACATCACATAAATTATTCTACATTGATTTTATATACAAGAAACTTATTATATATTTAACTTATTCTAACACTCACGTGATTTTGTCACTATAGACAAAGAAGGAAAAAAACTTGGTGTTAAACTGACAATAAAACACGGTTAGGGACTACTTGTATATTGCGCTGTTATGTTTTTCACCCTCGATTGTATAGTTTACAAAGCATTTTAAAGCAACAATAAAATGCATTTTTATTTATATTTCAGTTCTTTAATGTTTTCTTTTCATACAATACCGAAATAATATCATACATACACTAACGCCACATATTTAGATCCATATCAGTTAATAAATACTTTGACAAAACGGCGCCAATCCGTATTCAGCGTAAATGACGTCATCATAAGTAAACAACTCATTCATAAACAAGCTGACGTTATTTCATACGTACAAGAATGATAAATGGGGCACTGATGTAAACACGATACGACGTAAGTTTTTATTGTTGAAAACTTGATAAAATAACGTTTTTTTCTTATTATTTCTTTTGTTTGATAATTTCTATATCTTCGCAACAGTAGGGTGCGAAAATCGAACAGCGTTATACGAAAATCGGCACCGGAAGTTATTTCCGCATGTAAAACAAGTTTAGTGATTTTCCTTATTTTATCTTGTTAGAATCGAAATAACACCGGCCGGAGAGGTGTATATCGGCTATTTAACACCGGTTTTGTCGTTTTGATGCGACAAAATTAACCACTCAGGCCTACGGCCTTCGTGGTCAATTCCTACGCATCAAAACTCCAAACCGGTGTTAAATAGCCGATATAAACCTCTCAGGCCGATGTTATTTCTTAAATATAAGCAATTACTTTTTTGCTGTGTTTCTAATACATTACCATAATATCAAAGTATAATCAATTCAACTTAAATTAATCTTTAATTCTTACCAAAATCATGTGAAACAAAATAATATCAGAAGCTTATACAGATATCAAATCATACTATTTAATATATTAGTATTCACAGTAGCATCTCTGTGTTATAACATAAAACAATCAATGTACCTACCAGTTGAAACAAAGTAGATGCTGCTAAAACACTGACTATCTGTACTGGCTTCAGGAATACATCATCTTTGTATAGAGATCCAAATGCTATTTTCAAAGCTGGATAATACAAATGCATCTTATAAATATAATAATAAAATAAAATTTCAACATTACCTTTCTAAGAAATAATGAGCATTATTATAAAGTATCTGGTGATTTGTATTATTTCACATAAAAAAATATTCGCCATGGAAACATCTTGGCAACACCTATGTATTTAATGAAACAAGTAAGTCATGTAATACTTACAAAAAATATGCAACAAACTCTGGTTACCATTACTACATTATCTGTTATTCAACTTGACCTATTCACACATTGATACATGTACATAATGATTCATGCAATAAACAACTTTCAACAATGTGCACTTTAATATGCCAAAAGATTCCATAAAAAAAAATTTCTTTAATATTTCAAACTTAAAACCTTAACCTGCTGAATTTTTAAACAGACATGTCTACTTTCACAGTCTAGCTATCATTGCTGAACTTGTCAATTGTCAATTTTGGGTATATCAAGATGAAAATTTAAAACTGATCAGCCAACAGTATAGAGCCTGGTGGGTCTGCAGTGAAATGCATCATTCTGTTGGCAAAAGGCTAATTACTTTCAGGCCCGGCAGAGTCAGGGTTATATTAACAGTTAATAAAGTAATTAAGCATTCAGAGTGCAAAAACAATTATACCATACCTTCTTCAGTGATATTTTCATCAAGGATATCAATATTTATTGTGTTCATATCTGACTCTATCCATGAACCGCTGAACATACTGAGAAAATATGGTGACTGAAAAAAGAGAACTATATAATATCATATGAATAAACAGTTAAAACTCAAATTCTGGTAAAATTGAAAATAGTTGACTCATATTGACTATGTTTTTACAATTCAATTTTATTATCAATTATCATAATTTATTAATGATATTTAAGTTAATTACTGATACCTGTTTGAGGTAGAGTTTATGTAACTTCCAGTCACGACCAAGAGCATGTATAGTAATGTCACTGTCTTCTCCTTCAAGGAACAATGTCTGATATATGTATTTTGATGTGACTGCAGGCGTTTCCTGAAAACAGATTAATATATTGTCATAATACAATGTAGCTACAAAGATCAACAAATAAATATTGGAAAAAATATGCATGAAAAATTACTGGCCGTATGAAAGTCAAGTGGAATGTCCTTGAGTTGTGAAGCTTGCATTTAGGAATGGAATGTAGTGGACATATGCCTTTTTAGAATGAAAGTAGAAAGAGAATATAGCCAAAAAAAACTTGATTCATGACCTCTTAATTAGGAGTTCAATGCTTTCCCCCCTGTAATCATGTAAAAAATCAAGACAGCATTTAATTAAGTACAGTGAAATCATTTACATATTATGTAGGTTCAAGGGCATAAAATCTCTTGCTTTGTCAGCAAAAAGCAATTTCATGGGGTCGTAAATCCATGGTATTCAGTTGCCAAGGAAAAAATATATGGACTAAATTTGTGGATTTTAAGTTTCAGTAAAATAATTAATATTCAGCATTTGTGCTACTTAATTGTCAATTTGATGACAGGTGCAGGAAAACATCATCTCCTCGGGTTACACGAAGGGTCTTACTGGCAAAATATATCAAATTGATGTCATATTTATAGGACTATACTACCTCTTAAACATTTATGAGTTGACTATCTATCTTCCGTAAATGTCAAACCCCTCGCAGGAAGTATACATGTCTGCGCGTCAAAAATCCAAAGAAAGTTAAAAAGAGGATAAAACTAGAACGGACACGGATACCCCCACTGACAACATATACGGTATAATTATGGTATATAGTGAAAAAATCAACAAAGGGCCATAATTCTATTAAATTTGGTCGCAGCAAAAATTCCTTCCTTTACTACCATCTACACATTAAGGTTGTTCATCCCTAGAAGTTTAAGCAAAATCTGCCATCCAGTTTAAGAGGAGTTGCGTTGCGTTAACACCACATACTCCTTTGAAAATCTGTCATATTTCGTACTCCGCACGTTCCGCCATCTCATTCTGTCCACCTTTATCCGATTCCGCGCATGCGCGCGACGGGACTTAAAGCTAAACGAAAGTGTCAGATCCTTGTAATATAAATCCGTGGTTGTATAAACACTGAGACAATCAACTAACAGTTTGACACCACTATAGAATCAGTTGTATAAACACTGCACTTAAACATCAACCATATTGGACCATTAAAATATTTTTTGACAACAGGCAATTTAAAAACAGAAACTTCTCCATAAGTTTTATTTATATAATGATGAATTTTTGTCACAAAAAAATGATTATACATGACAAATATTGAAAAAGTCCCAATGCTTCTTATTTAAATGAAAGATGTTTCTGATTTCAATGGCCATAAACATTTTTGACATTTATCGCAAAAGCACTATACTAGCATTAAATAATTTAACAAATTTTTATCCCATGTTTAAAAACAAAAAAACAACAACAACATTTTACTCAAAGTTAATTGCTGTCACAAGAATGTTATGCTTTAAATTAAAATTGCCTATTGAATCCATGATTACAAAAGGTCAAATAGTTAGTTATATAAAAGTGTTATTTTAATCAAAAATATTTTTTATTTAAGTGAAATAAAGTGATAATTGCACATATGGATCAAAGAATTGAAAAACACTTTTTTTCAAAACAACAATAAAGAAGATAAGATAACTGAAATGATAAAACTTACAGTACTGAGTTTTAAGTCATTGACAAAAAAGTAATATCTCCTTTTTAATTCATTTTTTATTAAATTTAAGGTCTATTTTAGTTCAATTCAATTCAATTCAATATTTTAGGTCTATTTTAGTATATCATAAGTATCAATTTCAAAATAATTTTGGTATAAAAAGGGAGTGAAACGTCTTCAAGACATTTCACTCCCATTTGGGAGTGAAACGTCTTGGTGTGAACCGTCTCAATAGTGAAACGTCTGTCTACCATTCATTTTCACATATTTTTTGGAGTTACATCTTTATGTTCTGTTCTGCCAAACGGGCATTTAAACAATAAAACATTTTATTTAGTATCGTTATAGTATCGTCATACCTTTTAGGAGTGTTCAACAATCCAAGGTGTGAAGTGGAAAAGTCATCGATATCATCTCGTTTACGTTTGCGCTCATCTGGAATCGCAGGATCGTGACGAGTCACTGACCGACTCAATAAATTTCCCATAATTTGTATGTTGGACACTTTCAAGTCTTAATCAAACCTTTGAGATGTAATCTGATATAATTATTTCATTTTTCACCAAAACTTTCATTTTGAACTTCCCGGTCGTTTTTAATATCTTGGACTATCTAAATAGATGGGGAAAAGGAAAGTCTTCCGAACAAATAGATACTAATCGACGGTCTCCGGTCTCCAAAAGCGCATTGTCCGGTATATACCGTAACATAGTATTTAGCGTGGTGCTCCAACGTCTTTTTTTTTTAGTAACTATATATACGGTATAACCACATTGACTTTGAAGAGGTGCATGTCCAGGAGTACTTTTGTCCGAGAAATTGCCTCTGACTTAGTAAAAAATTTGAAATTTCCATCTTGTGAAAAGTATTTGACCTGAATCATGAAACTTTACAGAAATATCCATGTTAAATTATAAAGATGTGCGCCTAGGGTTTAATTTATTCATTATTTGTAGAGTTCATTAATGCCTTTGACTTAGTAAAAAATTGCAACTTTAATTCAACCTTGAGAACTTTTCAATATGAGATTTTAAAATCTTAATACATGTATTGGGAAAAATCCAGATAAAGGGTTAAATTAAGGAGTCATGTAGAACCTCGTTTGTCTGTCCTCTGTATATGACAGTGGAGTAATTGTGTGTTGGGGAGGGGGCAGGGCATCTCTAATTCATCTGTAGTCTAATTGATTTATATTCATGTACAAATATCAATTTGAGTGAAGTGGTGTATAGGACAATTTTTTTTTGAAAACATCTTTCTTGTCTAGTGCATGTCTGTGATGGAAAGAAAGTGAGGTCAAGCTGTACTTCTATGTTAATTGAGAGTCCATCCGCCCTTAGGACTCACAAAGCAGATTTCCATGTCGATTACGGACCCGGACATGTAACTAGTCAGTTATTTTTAAGCACAAATTGGTGATAAGTTAGCATAAAGAAGGTCAATGCGCACCTATAAACGTTTAGTAACCTCGGACAATATGAAAATGTATAAGGTAGCCCTGATAAGGGCTGTTGGTGCCAAGCAAAGGGCATGCCTACTCACGCACCTTAAAAAGTACCCTTCCTCGTTGTCCCTGCTTACTTTGTATGGCCAATCCACTCAGCTTGAATCATGACATCAGCAGCTGGTTAGCAGATAAAAATCTCTGTCATTGCTTATTTTCTGCCGATGTCCTGTTTTTTTCCTTTATAACGAGCACGTACCGAGGATTGTGCAGTTAATTAATCACCCACCATATGTCCAAGTCCCTCATAGATTAACTAGACGTATGCACCCCTTATTCTTACGTCAAATACAGATTTCCTCCGACTACCATAAGTACTCTCCCCTATTGCATTGTTCTATGGAATAAAGTCCCAAACAACATTACCACCCCGCCCAACTTAGGTCGGTTTAAACGGGCAGTATTAGGATTGCAATATTATTCTTGCTCCCGGTGTTTTAACTATTTTATCCTTTGCCTTTGTCTTTCACTCGCTATAAATATTTTAACCAGGACTTGAATACAACTCCAGTGTCACCTTAAAGGCATTTTTATATTGCCTTGACTAGTTTACTTTTTTCATCTTTTATACTTACAATCCGACGCCCACCTTATTTCTGTATATAACAATTATTGCGAGTGGTGCTTGCGGTATTCAGAGATAGGAGTGCAAGGGAAGACAAAAAAATACTAATATGCTTTTTATGTTGGACCTGTGTTTTGTCAGTAACTGCACTCGTGTGAAAACAAAAAGAGTGCGATCCATTCATTCTTTCTTGGTTTTGTTGAATAATTTATTAAAGGATAAAAATACCAACGGTGAAATGCTCACAGAAATTAACAACATGGCCATAAAACTTAAATTGGTGATGCTGACCAAAGACTTGAATTCAGTTCGAAAGATAAATAATCTTATATCATTTAAATCCAAAAAAAGGCCAAAACA
Source organism: Ruditapes philippinarum (assembly GCF_026571515.1). Taxonomy (NCBI): domain Eukaryota; kingdom Metazoa; phylum Mollusca; class Bivalvia; order Venerida; family Veneridae; genus Ruditapes; species Ruditapes philippinarum. The sequence goes on along the minus strand of NW_026866035.1, from coordinate 9,247 downwards.
TACTTATCGCTATCACACGACATTTAGGCCTAACAGTAGTATATGCGTCTCTTTAGGGCCACGAATGCGCATGCGCGGCGGCCATTTTGTTTTCTATTGATAGTAACTCATTTGCATAGAAGAAGTGACCTTACTACACATACGCGGCGGCCGTGTTGAATAACAGACGCGCGGCGGCCATTTTGGATTCTTTTTTAAGAATGACATCATCACGTTATAAATAGAAATAATATCTCCCGGAAGTATACCTAGCTGACTTGTATACACGATCTTAGGGCTTGAATCGCGGACATTGAAGGTCAGGTCCTTGGCCCTAGACGGGGAGATAATCACCATTATTATAACTACAGATAACCTTTGTATAAATACGTGCTTAACTACACATATTAATTAATAAAATCATTGTTCGAATAAAGTCTCTCTTAAAAAAATGCAAACTGCTTGATTATATTTTTAATTAGTAATAAAAACTGACTAAATATTAATATATTATTTTTAATGTGTTAGTAATAAGATATAATTGAAAACCGACTGACTAATTGACTCTCTATAATACTATAAATAAGACAATTAATTTATTACTTTAAATTTGTTTCTTTATAAAATTCTTAACATATAACAAAATATATGAAATTTATTTTCAATTTAATTCGATATTATGACTCTGTCAAATAATGTTTCTATATAAAATAATAATATAGACATTAACTGTAAAATAATTTAATAAATATCTGCGTAAAAACTGACTAAATATTAATATATTATTTTTAATGTGTTTTTCTATAAACATTCCAAACAAAAGAAAATACATTAGTAATAAGATATAATTGAAAACCGACTGACTAATTGACTCTCTATAATACTATAAACAAGACAATTAATTTATTACTTTAAATTTGTTTCTTTATAAATTTTTTAACATATAACAAAATATGTGAAATTTATTTGCAATTTAATTCGATATTATGACTGTCAAATAATGTTTCTGTATAAAATAATAATAATAAGGACATTTACTGTAAAATAATTTAATAAATATCTGCGTAAAATACATACATACGATGTTGACTCCTCGGCGGTCCGAATCCAAATGACACAAATCATCAGTGTATTATTTCTAAATGCTCTGATCACGAGTGTAAAGTCGCCACAATGTATGGCGTGTGTTTATTTAGGGACGGAAACACTAACAATGGCCTATTGAAATGTTAAAGTTAATCCCTTTAAAGTAGCCACTCGGTCGAGCGTTTATTTATTTAAGAGCGGATGCATTAACAATGCTCCATTCAACTGTCAAAGTTTATCCGTCTAAAGTAAAAGCGGGTAATTAATTATTTATTGAAGTGTCAGTGTACCACTGGGGCATAATTTTAAACTCATTTTGGAAAAGAAACGTTTTAAAACTGATCATCACAAATGTGCAAAATTATAAAAAAAAACTATTAAAAAAAAACTATTATAACCGAACAAAAATACAATAGAAAAAGCGTTTTTCGTCTTTTGTGCAACATTTTACGATATACATTTTGATTTTTTTCGCATCAAATGATAGACCTGACAGAATGCTTCAAAATAAACCCTAGGTTCTCGATTCGATTTTTAGCCGTTTTCGAGTTATGGCCCATTAGCGGTTTTTAAACCATTTTTTTAAAGTTCATAAAACCCTTAGATTTATATGCCGTTTGAAAGATCTCTGCAAGTAGATACAGAAAATGTATTATTATATAGATCTATCTTTTACTGTTTCTGAGATAGGAGAGTTTCAATATGGCAGACAAAATCACTCATGCGGAAACACGCGCATAACTTTTTCGTTTATGAACGAAACATAGTTATGTTTGGTATCAAATTGAAGGTCTTGACGAGTACATTTTAGTCACGCGATCAAACCGGATGTGAAATTACTCGTGCGTAAAAAAATATATATTTTGGTTACTAGAGCAACCGAATACGATATGATTTTTTAATTGTTGACTACCAATTGAAAGAACAGTTCAATACCTTTAATTTACACACCCCATTGTCGATTCGATTTTTAACTGTTACAGAGATATTACGTAACAGCGATTTTTAAACCCAAATTTTCAAAGTCCACAAAACCCTTCAATTTAGATACAATTAAAAAGATTTCAATCAGTAGATTCAGAAAATGCTTAGGTTTATGGGTCTATCATTATGTGTTACTGAAATATTACACATATAGACTTAGTGTATTTTAACCACCAATGTTAGATAAAGCGTTATTGCACTAAATTGTTTGAAAATATTCAAATGAGTGTGGCGTCCTTATTTATGGGTCGATTTTATCCATTTTGGTATCAAATTAAAGGTATTCAAGAGTACTTTCAGACGCTGTTGATAGTAAAGTTCATACTGGAAGTCAAAATTACTCATGCGTAAAAATATATATATTTTTATATTGAACTTACTATAATTCACTTATGCATGAATCGATTTCAATAATTTTCTATTCATAGGTCATGAAGTCATAAGCTAAAAATAACTTGCAATCAAATGCTTGAATAAACTGACCAATCAGGAGAAACCTTCATGTATAAAGAAATACAGAATCTAAGATTTTTCTCATTCTGTCTTTAGAATTTTAACCCTCAAGATGGACTATGATGATTTCGGGACTGAATATACACCTACAGACTTGTGTCAAGTCGACCAAATGGAACAAGCATTTATGACATTAAGCTCAAAAACTACTATGGAACTTAATACTCGGGCAGAACTGAAAAGTTACTTTTTAAATAACGCGGTACCTAGTTCATTGTCAATGTTGGCAATAAGTATGGGTGTTCCTTTTCGGGTGTATGACTGTATTGAGGTCGATTTTCAACGCAAGTGTTTACATAGAATGAATGAACTGTTTAATGTATGGTACCCACGCGCAAAAGAAATAGGACAGAAGAATGGATTGTTACCTGTACATATACTGATTCATGTAAAGTATACACACCCTCATTATATGCCCGAAAGGGCATATTATGTTATACCCCCTGGCGTCCGTCTGTCTGTCTGTCTGTCTGTCCGTCCGTACGTCCGTCCGTCCGTCCGTCCGTCCGTTAGCAATTTGGTTTCCGGAGCATAACTTAAGTTCCATTTGGCCCACAATGTTCAAACTTCATAGGATGATTGCCCATATTGGGTAGAAGACCCCTATTGATTTTGGGGTAAAAAGGTCAAAGGTCAAGGTCACTATGACCTTAAAACTGAAAACAGTTTCCGGAGCATAACTTAACTTCCAATTGACCCACAATGTTCAAACTTCATAGGATGATTGTCCATATTAGGTAGAAGACCCCTATTGATTTTGGGGTCACAAGGTCAAAGGTCAAGGTCACTATGACCTTAAAACTGAAAACAGTTTCCGGAGCATAACTTAAGTTCCATTCGACCCACAATGTTCAAACTTCATAGGATGATTGCCCATATTAGGTAGAAGACCCCTATTGATTTTGGGGTCAAAAGGTCAAAGGTCAAGGTCACTATGACCTTAAAAGTGAAAACAGTTTCCGGAGCATAACTTAAGTTCCATTCCACCCACAATGTTCAAACTTCATAGGATGATTGTCCATATTGGGTAAAAGACCCCTATTGATTTTTGGGTCACAAGGTCAAAGGTCAAGGTCACTATTACCTTGATACTAAAAACAGTTTCCGGAGCCTAACGTAAGTTCCAATTGACCCACAATGTTCAAACTTCATAGGATGATTGTCCATATTGGATAGAAAACCCCTATTGATTTTGGGGTCACAAGGTCAAAGGTCAAGGTCACTATTACCTTGATACTGGAAACAGTTTTCCAGAGCATAACTTAAGTTCCATTTGGCCCACAGTGTTCAAAAACTTCATAGGATGATTTGTCCATATTGGGATAGAAGACCCCTATTAAATTTGGGTAAAAAGGTAAAGGGGTAAAGGGTTCCACTATACCCTTTAAAAATAAAAAACTTTTTGGAGCATAACTTAATTTTCTTTTTGGCCCAAAATTTTAAAAATTTAAATGGGATGATTGTCCTTTTGGGAAAAAGCCCCTATTGTTTTTGGGTCCCTAGGTAAAAGGGTAAAGGTCAAATTTAATTTTAAAACCCAAAACAGTTTCCGGGCAAAAACTTTTTCCCTTTTGGGCCCCACAAAAATTAAAAATTATGGGATAAAATTATCAATTTTGGGGGTAAAAAGACCCCTATTGTTGGGGGGTCACAAGGTCAAATCATTTTTCCCTTTAATACTGAAAACATTTTCAGAGCAAAATTTTAAATTTCCAAATTTGGGGCCCAAAATATTAAATTTCTTAGGATGTTTGGGTCCATAAAAGGGTAAAGCCCCCCTATTTTTGGGGGGGTCACAAGGGTCAAAGGTTAAGGTCATTATTAATAACTTAAGTATTAATCAACCTACAGCTGTAAAATTTTATAGGATGAACAGCGAATTCCATGTCTTACAAATGCTTCATCCTTACTATAAAAAAACACTTTCGGGCATATAATGCTCCGCCTAGCGGTGCTCTTGTTTTTTATATTCAATGCCTGTATCCGATACAAACATGAAAGAATTCGTTCACGAAAATGGACAACAAATTTCTAAAGTTATTAAACATATTCACAGTGTGTTGGAGAAAAGAAGCTCTATCTTGAGAGAGAACAGTTTAAACTGAAAACGACATACATAAAAGCCCATTATGTAAAATGATATATAACTTTGTAATTATATGTTACCATATAAAAAATAAACATATTTGACTTGAAGTAGTATTTGTCTTCTTTATATTTTTAAGCGTATCACTCAATTACATTTACATGGTATTTTATACAAACAGGAAAATATTTTTTTACAACCTTTTTTTGGGGTTTTTAACATTCATTAAACATAAAACAAAAAATAAAATCGAATAAAAATGTAATTAAATTTCCCGCATTGTAATAAAATTTGTTTTAAAAAGGTCTTTTTTATTTCTATACATTTTTAATATAAAACAAAAAAGCCCGCTTTTTTAAAATTTAAACCCCTGTTTTTACTGCAATTCACCCAGTAAGCTCTCTGCAAAATTCCCAATGAACAGTAAGCTGACGGGGTCGTTTTTTTATGAATTAAAAACTTGTCTGGCCACGACCAAACTTTTTCCAGATCCTTCCTGTGTCGTTTAAAAATAAAAATTTTCCCGTTTTGTTTATGAGTTTAAACCCGCACCCCTGTCACTGGGTTACTATTATTTTTAAAATATTTTTAGGGGTAATTATCATTTTAAAAATAAACCGAGCCCGTCAATATCCTTTTTTACGTTTTTGGGGCGCCGACTTTCTATTTTGGGAACCGTAATCGTTTTATTTCCCGGGACTTTGCCATTAAACCCGCTTGTGCCCGGGGGTTTACCTATTGACCGGGGGCGTTGGCTTTTTTACCTTCCCCTTCCGTTTTTTTAAGGTTTTTTTCCCCCTTTTCTTTGATTTTCTTTTCTATGTCACACCCTTTTCACGCAATTACCCCCCGTTTAATGTAACCCCTCTATGACCCGGGTGTCACGTAAAGTCTTCAAATTTTTTAAAATTTGTTATCCATTTCCTAAGTCATCTTTTTACGCCCCCTTTTTTTGGTTGTGTTTTTCCCGACACCTCTAGGGGAACCCCTTTTTTTTTAAAAAAAGGAGCAAAGATCATTCTTACGGTTTTTTTTTAATTTTTTCATCTAATAATGATTTTTAAACGCATCACTTATTTTTTCCCCCCATTACAACCCTTTATGCCCGTGTTTGGGGCCCCAAACTCTAAACGGGTTTTTCAAGTTAAGGGGTTTTTCGATAGTTTCCTTCAATTGTATGTCGGGGCTGATGTTAATTTTCTTCGCTGAGGGAAAGAATTTTTTTGCTGGAGGGGCCCCCTTTGTAAGTAAAAGTCAACCCAAAAAACGGGGGCAAAATTTTTGTCTCATCTTCTTTCTTAATTTTGGAAAACACATCTTTTACCCATGCGAGAAATAACCCTTCATAAAAAAGAGAATTCTTGATTATGAAAATTTTTCCCCCGTTTTTAAAAATGTTTTTAAAAAATTTTCGTAAAGGTTTTTGAAATCTTCTATCCCTATTTATGAGTTTCTTTCTTTTTGACTCTTTTTTTATAGCTTCCCGGGGGCCCCGTAAAAAAAAGGACTTTTTTTTCATTCCCAAATTTTTTCGCCCTTGACCCCAATCCACTCCTCCCCTTCTTTAATCATAAATAAACATCATCTTTTAAGTATTGTCGACAAGGTTTTTTCCCTCCACTAATCTTTTTTGGGAAATTTCATCCGCGGGCTGTCTTTTCCTCCCTTTGGACTTTCAAAAATGTTTTCCGCAAAGGGGTTCATTTTTGGGTAAGGATTTCAAGTTTACACTAAAAAAAGGGCGGTCTCGATGTTCGTTAAAAGGTTTTTTAAAAGATGTTATGGGAAAGGAAGGAAATATTCTCCTCGCAAAAGTACCCCCTTCTGTTATCAATGGGTTTTTTGAATAATTCTGGGGAAACTGCGTTTTTCAACGCGATATTTTCGCATTTTCCTTGAGGAAATAAATTTTGAGTAGATACCATAATATTTCCCGGGTGACTCCTTTTGGGAAAAAAAGATCCCCAATTCTCGGGTACTTTTGGGCCCTCTTTATCAAATCGAAAAAACTAAAGTTCCTTTTACCCCCGAAAATATAATCTGGATTTTCAATAGTGGGGAATTTCCCAATGTAAAAATTCTATTCCGGTATTCTACGCTGAAGTTTTTTTTGTCTGCCTTGCCCGAAACCCCCAAATGATCCCTGGGTTGGCAAATTAAACAAATGGAAAAAAGAAATGTTTTTTCCATCAGTTTTTCCGCTCCGCTGGGCCCCGGGCCCGACCATCAAAAAGGATGCTAAAACTTTCATTTTTTCCCCCAGGGGTTATTTGGGGTGATGGTGGTTTTTCTTAAAAATTTGTCTTTTCGTGCGGTTACGAGTGTTTTAAACTGGGTGCGTTTTGAGAAAAGTTGTTGACAAATTGGACATTTTATTTTTAAAAAAAAGACACGAGTAACTGAAGTTTTTCGTTTTTATACGGGTTAGCCCCCTTCTTATTAGATAAGTTTTGTTGTTTTGTTGTTGGTGTAGGTGAGGGTGGATGGTGGTGGTGGTGGTGGGTTTTTTATGGTGGTGGGGGAAAGGGGGGTTTTGCGGTGGGTGGTGGGGGGGGATTTTTGGGTGGCGGGGGTGGGGGTGGTGGATGTGGTAAAGGGGTGGTTAAAATTGGGTGGGGGTTTGGGTGGTAAAGGGTGGGGGTGTTTGGTTTTGTGGTGGGGGTGGGGTGGGGTGGAGTGTGGTGGTGGGTGATGGTGAAGGTGAGGGGTGGTAAAGGGTTGGTGGTTTCCCGGTGGTGGTTTGGGTTTGTGGGGGCGGGGGTTTGGGGGGGTGGGGGCGGTGGGGTTTGGGGGAGGTGGGGGTAAAGGGTTGGGGGTGGGGGTAAAGGACAGGAGTTTTAATAAAAAAACCCTTTTTCAAGTCATAACATGTTTTTAAAAAATTTTCGAGATAAATATTTTACAAAAAAACCAAAAGGGAATTTTAAAATAAAAGTAAAATATCAATTTTTTGGTTAAAATAAAGAATGTCAACTTTTTTTCTTTAATTTGATAATTTAGATGCAATTAAAAACCCCCAATCCCCCAAAAACCCGAAAGGCTAAACCTAGTTTTTGATAAAACGCCCAAAACCCGCTTTTGGGGGGTTTTTTTTGGGGTCGCCTCTTTTTTAATTATTGAAATTGGGGTGCCATTTGGGGATTTTTCCCCAATGCGATTTCCGTTTAAATCCAGCGTTTAAATTTTAGGGTGACATCTGAAACACTCGCACAATTTCTGTTTTCCCCAAGTACCTTAATCCCGCGTTTCCTTCGTATTTTTTTGGGGGAGAATTTTTTGGGATAGAATCAAAAGTTTTTAAGTCTATTTGTGTTTCCCTTTTTTGGTTGAAGGATTACGAGTGGCGTTCATCTTTTTTTCCAATACGTGATAAGTTTTAAATTTTATTACCACGTTTTTTAAAATTGTTTAGTGCTTTTTTTGGGTTTGATTTTTTCATCTTTTATTTTTTATACCCTGACAAAATCTTTGGTCAATAATTCTTTGTCTGTTTTCCCACTTTTGCCCGCAAAAAAAGAGAGACTGTTTTTAGTTTGACAATGTCTTTTCTAAATTTAGATCAACGCATGCTTATGATTTAAGGGCAGGGGGTTAACTTCATCATTTTTTGATTAACGCCCCATAGATTTAATCTTTAAAACGCAGTAATTTGGGTTTTAAATATTTAAAGTACATTTATTTTCAATAAAGGAATTTTTAAAATAAAAAAGGTTTTTTAAACAAATTTGATTTTAGTCGGGTATTCTTTAAAGGGGCCCCTTTAAAAACTTTTTTAAATCCCAAAAATGCCCGGGTTATATTGATTAAAAAAGGTGTAAACCCAACATTTTACCCTGGAGTGTTTTTTTACTTCATTTCTCGGTCCTACCCAGTCAGCGAAAAAAGTATACATTTTCTGTTTTAGTGAGTAATTTTTCGTTCGTTTACGATATTGAAAAGATCACCCAAAGGGTTGGAGGAGAAAAATGGTTTTCCCACGCATAGTATTAAATTTCCGGTTTGACCCTTTTGACTAAAATGTCTCTTAAAAACCCTTTAATTTATAAACAAAAACTTGTTTTTTTCATAAAGGGAAAAATTTAAATGGGTTTTCCGCTGAGTGATTTTGTCTCCCATATTGAAACTCCCCTATTCAAAAACAGTAAAAAAAAGATCATATAAAAATTTTTCTGTATCTACTTGCAGATATCTTTAAAACGGATAAATCTAAGGGTTTTATAAATTTTAAAAAAATGGTTTAAAAAAACCGCAAATCCCCAAATTTAAAAAAGGCAAAAATCGAATGGGGAAACCTAGGTTTAAATTTTTGAAGATTCTGTGGTCTTCTTTTGGAATGCGAAAAATCCAAATGTATATGAAAAATTTTGGGCACAAAAGACGAAAAACGCTTTTTCTTTTTGTTTTTTTGTTGGGTTATAAAAAGTTTTTTTTAAATTTTTTTTTTTTTAAATAATTTTCCCAAAATTTTGGGTAAGGGGAATTTTTTAAAACTTTTTTTTTTCCAAAAATTTTAAAAATTAGCCCCATGGTCACGGAATTTCCCAATAAAAAATTAAATTTAACCGCTTTTACTTTAGAGGGGATAAAACCTTTGACGTT
>NW_026866034.1:0-27453 GCF_026571515.1 Ruditapes philippinarum | reverse complement strand
CGTAGTGACCAGCTTCATGTTATGTCAGAATCCCAAGTTTTTGATGCTGCTTATACATGGCTCAAATATGATACTAAATCTAGATTAGAAAGTGCGTGTAATGTTTTAAAACATATAAAACTCGGTCTTCTTGAACTTCCTATGCTAGAGAATGTTGTGATTAAATCTGATTTTTTCCGGACATGTCATAAATGCCAGTCGCTGATAAGCTCAGCCATACGTTGTCAATACGAGAGAAAGAATATGGAGTTACTAACACCAAGGGCACATCCACCGTGTATATATGTGGTAGGTGGAAGAAACAGTCAAGATTGTCAGCTTAAAAGTATGGAGAGATATGATTTCTTAACAGACACCTGGAGTTCCATGGTAAATCTTATACAATGTATAATAATAAATATTGAATAATTTTTTATTTCAACTATTCAAAGAATAGGGAGATTTATTGTATTCACCAAGGCATCGGTGCCAGCATCACACTTTGGTTAAGTTTTTACGTGCAAGTTGTCTCAAAAACAACAAAGACAATATTTTTTTATAATTTTTAGATCCTGTTTAGCTCATCCTTCAAATAATAGAGGTATTGTTACTGTCTATTGAGTCATGTTAAGAATAAGGAGAACTATCCTAGTACCCTGAGTGCAGGTGTTCAGTTGACGTCGGCATAACCACCTATTTTAAAGTTTGCATACCACTTCAGACAGAATTATGCCCCTTTTTCGACATAGAATTTATGTTAAAATTTTGTGTACCACCTCAAATATTTACAAATATATTGACATCTGGATTTGAAACTTAGCATACTTGTTCACCATTATGCCCCCAACCTGTAGACAGGAGGAGGTAACTGTATCAAGCTATTTTTTACAATGTTATGCCACATTACTATCAAGAACTGAGAATAGTCAAGCACACTGTCTTACTGACAGCTCTTGTTGATGATATCTTAAGTATTTTGTATTGCAAAAAGTGAAAGTTTTTAATTGCGAAGAGTGATAGATTGAACTGTTTGAAATTTTAGAAAAGATGATCATGCAAATGAAATGTTACAAAAATTACTTATTTATAGTACAGTTGTAAATGATGTATTTTCAAGTGTTTATACCTTTGAAAATAATGATGTAATATGTACATTAATGTAAAAAAAACCATAAAAGTGATGTTAGACTAACTGTAATAACACATTGACATGGCGACATATACATTATGGGGCGTCTGTGGCCGAGTGGTTAAGGTGGTTGACTTCAAATCACTTGCCCCTCACCGCTGTGGGTTCGAATCCCTACAGGGACTTTGGATTCTTTCATGTGAGGAAGCTATCCAGATAACTTACGGAACGTCGGTGGTTCTACTCAAGTGCTTGTTTGTGCCTGAAATAATGCACGGAAGGGCACCTGAGGTCTTCCTCCACCAGAGAACGTCGCGATATGACCTATACTGTGTCGATGTGACGTAAAACCTAAAACAAACAAACATTTACTATCTTACTATCCTCTACATATTTATACATGTATTTTTGGATTAATATTTATTTTTCAGCCTGGAATGAACATTGCTCGAACTGCTATCGGCTCTGCCACCTTGGACGGAATGTTGTATACAGTGGGTGGGGAGTGCGCACTCATTGATACACAGGAGAACACGCTGTACCTGCGATGTATGGAATGCTATGATCCAGTCCAAAGGCAATGGATTCCCAAGCCAGAAATGAAAATTGCCAGATCATTTGTCGCTGTGGCTGCAGTGCATGGGTTTTTGTATGCAATAGGTATATAGTAGAAAATGTTTTAACAATTTCATACTTGAAAGATTTTATCCTCTAGTTTGAAAGATTTTGGTTCTAATTAAGTGACATAATCTATTCCTGTCAGTTTTTAAAAGCTTCTTCTAGGAAAATTATTCAAGTGTTTGACATTGGTAATAAGCATAGTTTAATTAACAATCAAGGAAAAGTCAGTTTACTTCTGGTATATGAAAGTGGCTTTACATGTTTTGTTTTTTAAGTTGACACTTGTATGTTTATCTATGTTGTATCTTTCTGCGTTCTATCTTTCTGCGTTCTTTCTTTTAAAGGCCCATTAAGCCCAGAAATGAATTTATTTGTATTTCCCAAAAGCTTTCTATCTTTATGTACTTTTATAGTTTTAAAAAAGTAAGTCATATCCCAATTACCTGATGAATCATCTTTTACTTCTGTTGCTTTCTAGTAATTAATACAGTTATAGTGATTTTGTATATTGTATGGAAGGCAAAATACTACTTTGTATACATTTTGCTTTTTTATGACAAATAATTTCACATTAAAGTCTACTTTGTTCAAGTAACAAGCATTTAATATGTTGAATGTATGAATGTTCTGAAACTCATGTGCTATTTCAAAAGAATTTGAATTGTGTTTTAATGACTTAGCAATAAATGTTTTTATGTATAAATACTTTTCACATATCAATTATTACCTTCCTTGATCAACAACCTTTTATGACCTTGACCCTAGTATGACCATGACCTTAAACTAGTAAAAGGTCAAATATTTCACATTCAGGATATTTCACTGGAACTTTGTCATATTTAAACACATTTAATATTGCTGCATGTGTTCTTTATGAACACATTGATGTCTTATTTCAGGAGGTGAGGATAAAGCATGTGGTTATAATCTGGTAGAAAGATACGACCCTAAAACCGAACAGTGGAACTTTGTGGCGAGTATGAAGAGAAGACGGGCTGGTGCTGGTATAACAGTGTGTGAAGGAAGGATATATGTAGCAGGTACTAATACACATATAAATCGTCAACTTAGTCAGGTTAATTTCTATTAAAGCAGCAAGCCTCCAGATTCATGCTAATATTCATGATAACTTTGAAAATGTTTCTAAGAATTAAACAAGTGAAGTGAACAAAGAATGTAGTTTACATATTGCAAAGGGCACTAACAATCCACAAAAATTACCAAAAAGTGGTCAGAATATGCAAAACTAGCCTACTGGAGGCAGGCAACTTTAAAACTTGATATGAGTTAATCCATTACTACACTAAGGTGACAAAATGTTAACTTATGAATTTTGTAATGAGCTAATTTTCTTCATGTTCTGGAAAAAAATTGGATTTCTTGAAAAAGTCATTGAAATGTTTATGGCTGAGAAGAAAAAAAGCAACAACTTTGAAATGATTTGTGAACAAGACATAGAGTATGTATGCTTTTGTGAGTTACATGTAGTTATTATATTGTTTATCAATAAAAGCTACAAAAAAGAATCAGGAAGATATCTAGCTACTTGTACCTAATGGTATGTGATTCTACTTTGTTGCCCATTTGAATCTGACATATTCTTTCATCTAGAAAGCTTTTTGCTTATAAGTACTTGTCCATATCATATTAGCCATGACAGTGAGTTGATTGAAATTGATTAATATAAGTTGCATGAACTTGTTTGACAGTTTAGCTTAAATGTATACAATGTATGTTTAAACTTAATTGTTAACTATCTTATGTTAGTCAACAAAAATACACAAGACTTGTGTGCACAGATTATTGCTTATCTAACAAACCAAAAAAAAAACACAACAAAACAAGCAATTATCATAGTATTGCAAGCAATCCATAAGTCCCCTACCGGATGGAACCCCATCAACATTCTAAAGGGCCATTGGCCATTCTCTAATGTTTTTATAGTAAATTTGTTGGAAAAGTTCTTTAAAAGTGATCACAGGAAACAGTTTTGTTGAAAAGACAGACAGACTGAAGGACACTCTAAATTTAATATTTGAAACATCCGTTACCAAAATATAACAATTTAAAAAGCAAAATTCTTAAAGAGGAGATAACTCTGGAATTAAAGATGCAATTTCATAAAAAATTTTCAGCTCTCTTTGGCTAATCACAAATATTGTTATATTTGCCATGTTTTAAGCCTATTTGTTGCCAAGGCAACCAATATTTTTTCAAAATAAGAAGAACAGATAAGACATGCATAATCTCAAGACTGCCATCTACCCATATGTCAAGTTTCATAAAAATATTTCCAGTACTTTTTAAGTTATCACTGGATTCAGTTTATGTGTAAAATTTGCCATATTTTCAGTCTATGTGTTGCCATAGCAACCAGAATTGTCAAAGAAAAAGATGTGCATAATCTCCAGACTGCCATCTACACATATTACAAGTTTCATAAAGATACTTCTATTACTTTTTGCGTTAACACTGGATCCAGTTTATGTGTAGAAATTGCCATATTTTCAGTCTATTTGTTGCCATAGCAACCAGAATTTACAACATAGGAAGAAAAGAAAAAGACATGCATAATCTCCAGACTACCATCTACCCATATTTTAAGTTTCATAAAAATATTTCCAGTACTTTTTGCGTTATCACTGGATCCAGTTTATGTGTAAAATTTGCCATATTTTCAGCCTATTTGTTGCCATAGCAACCAGAATTTTCAACATAGGAAGAAAAGAAAAAGACGTGCATAATCTCCATACTGCCATCTATCCATATATCAAGTTTCATAAAAATATTTTCAGTACTTTTCAAGTTATCGCGGGATCCAGTTTTGTGGACTGACGGACTGACAGACAGAAGGACAGACGGACGCACAGACGGACGGAGGGTAAACCTAAAGTCCCCTCCGGTAAACCGGTAGGGGACTAAAAACAATAAAAGAAAAGAAAAGAAAAACAATGGCAAACAGACTGATTACAACTGAGGAATAAAATCTTTTGTGCACATACTAGATAATAACCATATTATGCAAGAATAACTTACTCTTTTACATGCTTTTCATTAGTGTAGTCAGAAAAGTTAAGAATATAAGAAAATGGACAAAAAAATTCCTGCAGAGTGACCCTCAGTAAAGCAACAGTTTCAGTTTTTCCCGTGGTAAAATTTCACAAAACGTATAACCTATCTAGTGCAATACCTCAACTTAAGTGTGTTAATATTAGAGGTTCTTAGGATCTTACACTGGCTGCCAGTACTGACCACCAGGGGGTAATTGCTTAGGGCGGTAATGAGGAGGCCTTGTTGAAATTCCGCTAAATAGTTACTTGAGTGCTAGATATTCTGGTCTGTTGCGACAGCGGGTGTTTGATTTTTTTGTCCTGTGTATTACATATTAATCATATTTCGGATAGAAATTACGAAAAGCTAATATTTTCATCAAGCACTTTTTTCTTCAATTTACATCTTCGTTAATAACAGCAAAATGACTTCATTTTAAAAACACAATTCTTGTATAAAAGGTGCGCAGGAATGACATCATTTAAAGCTTGCGACTTGTCTTACACTTACACGGAGGATGTGAGACAGGTTTTTTTTAGCACCAGTGTAAAAGGTAGATAATCCTGTCTGATATGCAAGAATGTACTGTAAAACTGTATTCTTTATCGTCACACAGGAGGTTATGATAGAACGCTACATATGGATCGCGCCAGTATGGAATGTTACGACCCAGCAACGGGGCTTTGGATGTTTATGTCAGAGATGGAAAAAGCAAGATCGGGTCTTGTGTTGGCGACCATCGACCAGAACATCTTTGCTTTTGGAGGGAGATACAGGCATACCGATCAATATTACGACTTGGTTGAAAGGTTTGTTATCATTAATGAAATAGATATATGTGCCGTCTTGTATTATAAACAGTTACCATTATATAATATGGCACTTTGAAGGTTTCTTTGTACCAACATACAGAAAACCTTAAATGATAAAAAAGTAACTGATATATGACGTTTTAGGTTTTAGCAACCTGTTTAGATTACACAAATTGTTTTACAACACCCCAGCACAATAGAGGTGGAGACTGTCAAGATTTACTAGTGGAGAAAAACGTAAGGTGTCCTTCCATGCCTTATTTCAGGCATGATTGGGAGCCTCTGTAGAACCACCGACTTTACATATTCTAGCTGGATAGCTTCCTCACATGAAAGAACCCAAAAGTCCCTGGCAGGATTCGAACCCACATTGGTTAAGTAAACAACCTTAACCACTCTGCTGTGAAAGCCCCTGTATAATAAGGAGCTGTAAGGACCTAATATTAGATACCCACTTAATGAGGACCTCAAGTGATATAAATTACAGTCAAACATGTATTAAGCTACCGCGCAAGGGAAACTCACAAAACAGTCGCTTTAATGAAACATAATGACATCTTTCTTTTGCGGTGGGAATTTTTTTCAACTTATATATTATCATAATGAGAACGCTCAGATAATCTAAAGTGATGCTAATGTAAAAAATAACTTTCTGATATTTATTGACAAAACAGTTTTGATCCATTATGTACATGCTTGACATTTTTCCAGAATTTTGTCCTCTGTTTTTCCTTGTCTCCCACACAAAAAGCCTAGTTAGTGAAGATGTTTTCTGTTGTGCATTTTCATTTGAAATAAACAAACTACATCTAATTGCAACAATTAATTTAATTGCTGATCAAGGTCAATTTAATGCAGTCTAAATATCACCAGCGAAGCATATACACCATCTCAGTAGGGGCGGAGCGTTGCATTGTTTTAGCGATATTATTGGAAAATACATGTCATGCGTATACTTAACTTCATTTGCATATGCTAAAATGGTTTGGGAAATTGAGTTTTTCACACATTTTTATATTGTGTTTTGATTGTTGAGACTTGTGACATTACAAGGCGGCCTTCTCTAAAAACATAAATTCTTGACAGGTAAAGTGGTCGTTTAATGAAAAGATCTCAATAAGCTGCCTAATTAGCAGTCGCTGGTCGCGTTGAGCAAAAGTCGGTTAATACAGATATAGAGAGAAAATGATCGGGGGAATTTAAAGTGGTCGTATAAGACAAAGTTGCTTAATACACATGGTCGCATGGGCAAGTAAGACTGTAATTGGTTTTCTACTAGCAAAGTTGATCAATACTTAAATTGCCTTTTCAAGAAGTTTTATCCTTTTCCAGGTTTAACGTTCTTACTTGTCAATGGACGACCCTGTCACAGATGAACACGCCCCGAGCGTGGCCGGGGGTCGCCATCTTTGATTGTAGAATATTTGTACTGGGTGGATTTGATGGCGGATACAGACTAAGGAGCGGGGAGTGTTATGATGTCGAGTCAGATCGATGGATGTTTATAAATAACATGCTGGTTAGTCGAGCCGGATGCGGGGCGGCTGTAGTGTGATACCAAACCATATTGGTTTGTCGTACAGCTGAGCTGTTTGTCTGATACTTGTATGAATTATGGAGGGTTTTAATCATTTGGGCTTTAATAATTGTTGTATTTTATAAACTTTATGAAAGTTAGAAAATTTGGTGAAAATTTTCAATTCTTTAAGAAAGGAAATCAATGTTAAATATCATTAAATATTAAACTGAATATAAAGATATTGAGTGGCTATAGACAGATATGAAGCTATGATAAGCTGACTATATGTATATGAGAGATTTATTTTTTTTGATAATGACAAAATGTGAACCAAAATACCTTAAAGCTGTTTGTTTCTGATATAAAAAATGTGGTGCATCATGTGTAAAAATCATTGCTCTACTTAAGAGAAATAACGGTTTAATGTTTTGTAAAGGGACATTTTATTCAATTTTTTAATATTAAACTAGTCAAATGAACAAAAGAAAGAACTTGATGCTAAATCTTAAACTCTCTCCAGATATGACAATAAATAAATAAATAAATAAATTGTATAGGTTCTGGAATTTGAAAGTAAACTTTTAGTTTGCCAGTCATAAGTTTATACCCCACTGAGATGGACATTACCGTAGTTCGGTATCTTTTGTATATTTTTTTAACCAATAATTGTTGAAACAAAATTTGATTACCTTATTATTATAATAGTATACTTTGCTATACTTTAATAACTACATTCAGTCTGAAATGGATTAATATTTTATTACAAGTAAAAAATAGCTAATATGCTCATACATATTACCAAAAATTTCTATTATAAAAAGTTGGTTATTTTATACAAAAGAAGAGATATTGACCATGTTAAGTTACATAAATCCCAATCAGATCATTTCTCGATACAGTCAAATCTGTAAACAAAGACCATCCAAAGGAGACTCTGAACATGGCCTTTATAGACAGGTGGTCTGTATTTGGAGGTAGCATTGTTGTATTTAATCAATAAAGGTCTGTCGAAGAGTGGTCTTTATTCACAGGGTGGTCTTAATTTAGAAATGGTTTTTTAACACAGGTATGGCTGTATGTGAAGAAGTATTTATTTGTATTTTGTTTTTAACAAATACAAATGTATACTGATATCAGTTAAATATTAAAAAGCGTGTATAATCAATGGGAAATAAGTCTTCTAAAACTTTTTTTTCGCCATACATGTATGTTGACCTATTTAACTTTATTTTCATTGTTGTAAAAAATTGGGTAATAGAGCATATTAAATGAGTGTTGGTTCTATACTAAATTTATGTAAGCACATTGGCGAGCATAATACAGTTTTATTCAACAAGTCCAATAATTGTTTTAGTATGGAATATAGACGAATATAATACAATGTATTCAATTTATAATGTACCCAAAATCTGAACTGTTTACAGCGATAAAAAAAAATCACTAACTTTGACATGCATATGGTGTAACACTAACATTTAGCACATCTTTAGGCTTTGTTTGTATAATGCCAATAAGGTCATGTAAAAATACATGCACAGCCTTGCAATACAGTTTTTACAGAGTCGCAAAATCGGCACGGGTATGTGATAAAATATGAAATGGTACAAGTAAGATAGTGAAAGTTGTAGCAAAAAAATTTTTTATTCATGATATTACCGAGATAAAAGGCCAGTTATTATGTTAAAGGCACATTAAAGACACATTATTCCTCACAAAAGATTTTTTTTTTCCTTTTTAAAAAGGGAAAATTTGAGTTTTATTATTTTTAATAAATTATTTTAGAGCATGTTAGATGTTTTTCACTTGAAGACAGGAGTGCTAAATGTGAAATTATTTGTCACAAAAGTAGCAAAATGTAAACAAAGTAGTATTTTGACTTCCGTACTAAATCACTATAATTATACTAATTGCCAAAAGGCAACAGAAGCAAAAGATAGTTCAGATAATTGACCAATTAGTAACTTTCTGGAAACCTTTAACAGGACACAAAAAATAAAAGACTTGAGAAATATTTTAAAAAAGGATTTCTGGGGCATAATGGGCCTTTAAAGACTAAAGAATTAATGTTAAAATCTTGTTGTGTTTAAATGCAGTATTGAATGTTTCATGTAGTATATACACTAGAGTGCTTTCATGTAAATTGTTAATATTTGTTGCATATGCCAAGCTTCTGAAGGGCATTTGCTTCAGTTTTTATATTGTTAACTGATGTGTTTACCGAGTACTTTCAAACACCCTATTCAAGTCTTTGCTTTAGTTTCTGTGCAAAAGATGACAACAAATTAGAATAAAGAAATTGCATTTAAATACCATATTGTGAATTACTTATTTTTGAATGGATCAGAAATGTTGAAACAGAAAAATGTTTAACTATTATATTTAACTATGAGGGAATTTGGTGGTGTGTAACCTAGACAAATTTGTTACAGTATATTGTGTAGGAATTAATTATTTAATTTAGCTGCTTCATAGAGCTTGCCTTATTTCCATTGTTATTGTATATACGCCTAAATCATTGTAAGCATTAAATTAGGACTTTAGGTACATATTTATAAAGCATTTATTGTTGTTATTGTGTATTATATAATTATGCATGTATAGGTTCAAAAGCCTTGTGATATATTGAAATATTAAAAGCTTGGGCCAAACTTTTTGCTCTTTTAATCAGGCTATTGTTTAAAATTTGCTTATTTTTGTTTTCTTTTGTTGTGATGTTTTTAATTATTATTTGAATTTTATAGTGCTTGTTACCATGGGTTTCTCATTTTGAGAATATACATCTCTAATTTGTCGTATATAATTGAAAACGCTAATTTGAATTTACCGTAGCTTTCGACCTCTTCAGTAGCATTTATCATACATACAAATATATTCAGACAAAATAAGGGAAGTGACGTTACGTCATTAAGCGATGCCAGCTGTGGCGTTGTGTGCCGTCTGCCACAACAGCAAATTTCAAATTAGCGTTTTTAATTTCATTTTCTTTTCATTGATATTATATATCCATTTTGGTGACATGCTTCTCGTTATAATGGCAATGAAAATGCTGCTTGAGTATAATCATTACATATAAAACATGAAAATGTTGACATATGTTTCAAATTTCGTACTAATTTATCATGAAAATCCTGACATGTTAGTATGTAAAGACAGAATCACAGCGTCTCTGTAGGTTAAAAGCGTACTACTTAGTATGCCTGTGAAATTATGGAACGCTTCATTTAGTTTATCAAATGTTGTTTATTAGTCCCCTACCGGTTTACCGGAGGGGACTTTAGGTTTACCCTCCGTCCGTCTGTCCGTCCGTCAGTCCGTCCGTCCGTCAGTCCACAAAACTGGATCCCGCGATAACGCAAAAAGTACTGAAGATATTTTAATGAAACTTGATATATGGATAGATGGCAGTATGGAGATTATGCACGTCTTTTTCTTTTCTTCCTATGTTGAAAATTCTGGTTGCTATGGCAACAAATAGACTGAAAATATGGCAAATTTTACACATAACCTGGATCCAGTGATAACACAAAAAGTACTGAAAATATGTTTATGAAACTTGACATATGGGTAGATGGCAGTATGGAAATTATGCACATCCTTTTTTATCTTCCTATGTTGAAAATTCTGGTTGCTATGGCAACAAATAGACTGAATTTCAAGATTTCTGATTCTAGTTTTTAAGTTTTTTCACTATAAGTTCTTTATTTCTTAAGGTATTTTCTTCAAACTTTAAATATAAGTTGCTTGTCATCAACCACATCATATGTGACAAGGTTTACAACTCTAGCACAAAATTTATCAGAATTACCTCCCTTGAACTTAAAATTTTCATGAAAAAAACATTGTTTTTTTTAATAACTGTTTTTTTTAATAACTTCTTTTTCTGAATGTATCTACTTCAAACTTCATATAAATGTTTCTTATTGTCACTCAACATTAATTTTGTGAGTGTTCAATACTCTAGCAAGACTATTTCCAGAATTATGCCCCTTTTGAACTTAGCCTTTTTTTTAGAAATTGGTAATTTTTACTCCAACTTCTTCAATCATGATAGGATTTTAAAAAATGTTATATATTGATAACAGGGATGTTTAAAAAATAACTTTAGAGTGTCCTTCAGTCCGTCTGTCTGTACATAAAAACTGTTTCCTGTGATCATTTTTAAAGAACTTTTTCAACAAATTTACTTAAAATAGGAACCTAAGTGAATGGCCAATGGCCCTTCAGAATGTTGCTTGGGCTCTTACCGGTAGGGGACTTATGGATTGCTTGCAATACTATGATAATTGCTTGTTTGACCTAAGTTCCCACTCATGCCTTAAATTAGGCAAAAATGTTGGGCGATTTTAAATATGGTGGTAAATGGCAGGTAACAGTTTAATTCGGTGAGTGGCTATGTCAATTTTGACTGCTTAATCATGCAATATGCATTTATTATGCATTTTAGCTAGAGGTTTAAGATTGTTAGCTTTATTTTATAATGTGCTATAAATATGTATATTGAAATATTCGGTTTTTATTTCATTTGATGTTACTGGTATATATGTTACTTATGCTCTCATTTTATGCATTTGCCACAATCATACTGTGGAATTGATATTTTATGTTTCATCATCAATAAAAAAATGACACAGCTATAAAAGGTTATACGGTGTTTGTTATTTTGGTTTGAGTAGAAAGACAACAAACTTGCAAAATCTTTATTTGATTTCATTTCAGTGTTACTGCTAGAACACTGTTCCCACTCTAGATACTTTTACATGTAGGTATGGGAAATGAATTTGTACCCTAATTTCAAAAATCTTTAATAAAATGCAAGAAAAGGGTTTATGACCAGTATATGTCTGATAATTAACAGATTGGCGATCCATATCATCAGTTAAAGTGCTGCTTAAATTGTTTGGATTTTCAGTCTGTATATTAAAATATCCCCCTTTGAAAAGTCTATTGTCAAGATTGTTTCCTTGAGCAAGAAAGTTTACATTCCTCTTATTTTTTGCTTTTTATGGCCCCACAAAGTGGGGAGCATATAGCGTTGCACTTGTCCGTCAGTCCGTCTGTACGTATGTCCGTACGTCCCGAAATCTTGTGAACGCAACTCCTCTTAAACCGGATGGCAGATTTTGCTTAAACTTCCAGGGATGAACAACCTTAATGTGTAGATGGAAGATAAGGAAGGAATTTTTGCTGCAACCAAATTTAAGAGAATTATGGCCCTTTGTTTTAATTTTTTCACTATATACCATAATTATAGAAATTTTGTGAACGCAACTCCTCTTAAACCGGTGCACATCTGCACAGTGGGGGCATCCGTGTCCTTTGGACACAGTTCTAGTTACCCTTTAAAAAGATCAATAATTTTATAGACCTCGTGTGTTTCAGCTGCTATTGGCAACAACAAAGAAATTTCTACCAACACCAGTTTTTATTTTGTTTCTTAACAATAAAACTAATATTTAGTTAAAAGTATGTTGAAATTTAGATCCAACTTTGCATAGAAACTATGAAACCTTTAACAAATTTCACACTTCATAACACAGTTGGTTCATTATACGGATAGTCTTATAATATATGTCATATATGAACTGTATATTTCAGTTCGGATCAGAATATCTCTCCCAAGGGTACCCGCCGAGGGACGGATATTCTGATCTGAACCGCAAACATGTCAAAAATTTTGTCTTGCATATTTTACTATATTCTATCATATTTTAAAGTGTACATCAATAAAAACAATTTTTTATGAATTTAATGTCATATCACCCGTAACTATTTTCTTAAATTAATGCTGATCTTAACTTTGTAAAATTTTAATGGAATGGAATACTTCTTTGATTGGAATGAGATATCTTTGGCACATTAGTCTGACAATTATATGTGTGATTCTCATCACTATGTGTGATTGAGTCATTTTCTTAGCTTCAACTCATATGTTTCCCCATGAACTACATTTTTCCCAGCAATGCCTCCGTGAATTATCACTCTGTCCCCTGTATTCACACAGACATGGGATGCCCTACTGACTGAAGCATTTCCTATTTTATAGTAAGTCAAATGTGGTTTGGTTGTAACAAGAAACATTTCACCGACTGGTTCCCTGGATCTCCCATCAAATGTCTCACCTCCATGAATAATCATACAACCATTCCCAGTAAAGGTCACATGATTTTTCCTGCCACTTGGTGGTTTTGTCATTGGCTTACAGGATTTAACAATATTGGCAAATTTTGATGTTAAACTGCCATTAGGTTCAGCAGTACTGTACCCTGAATGGAATTCTATCAATTGATCGTCTCGTCCACCGATGATATACACCGTATTACCTAAACAGTTCACAGTATGACCTGATCTTGAAGAAGTTGCGTTCGTCATTTTTCTATACACAAACTGCCCACTTAATACACTACCTGTCAATTCATAAACATTGCCATGCTTCCTTTGAAGCCTTAAACTACCTTCTCTACCAATGATTAAAATCCTCCCAGAAGAAAACACAGTTGCAGCATGGGAGCTTAGCCCCGCCCCTTCAGGAAATCCTGAATCATTCATAAAAAGCCACCGCTTTTCTTGTGTATCATAAACATAAATTTTTGTAACACGCTGTCTTCCATCCCAACCACCGATGAGAGTCATGTACCGATTTTCTAGGACAACACAAGCATGGTGACTCAAGCTGGGTGATCCAGGATCCGTGACCTCTGCCCATCTAGATGACAATAACTCCATTTTGTACAGTTTGTCCGACGGGTGGGTTGTCCCATACTTAGTTACTCCACCATGGATGTAGAAAGAGTTTCCTATGACACATCCCACATGATTGGTTAGGGCGGGACCTTCTGCACACAGAACCTCCCAGTCTATTGGCAGCTTGTCACAGGATGTTGAAGCTGTAGCCATTTTCTGCTGTCTTCTTTAAAAGAAATACATAGATGAAATTATTATGTATACATGTATATTCATAAAACCCTATTATCATTTTTTCTTTACATCCACGTAGTATCACAAAATTATTTTTCCTTAGCCGTGTTGTATGTTTTTAGTTCAATTTATCAGAGCACTCCAATATTCTGAAAGGTGTGACTTACAAAGTCTTAGAAAATACAAGGTTGAAACGAGCAGCTTAATTTGAAAATATAAATCTTCCTTGCAAATCATAACCCGACAGTTTTTTTACATCACAAAGGGGCATAATTTAGTAAATATTCATACTTGAGTAATGGGCCTTACCGCCTATGAAAGTGACCTATAACATTGATTACTTATGACTTAACCATGTGAAAGATTCATGTGAAAACCCCCTTTTGTTGTGAAGAAAGAACTTGCATAGTAAACCTTTACAGGAAAGTTTTACAAAGAACTATAATTCAGTAAAAGTCCATGCAAGAGTTACGGCTCTTGGATAGTGAAACACAAGTGTGATATTTAACCTGTTTCAAATGAGTATGTTCATTGGTTAATTCAATGGATTGGAAATTGTATGTAAAAACTGATGCAGAAGTGAATATGGTTTAGTTTAAACATATTTTTTTCAGCTCAATTGCGAAACAACTTCTTGCAACTTATATTAATAACTTTCCAATCCGCTTCCAGGAACCAGCCAGTACTGGTGTGACATGAAGAAACATGTTCGTGACCAAAGTAGGGCTCGAACCTATGATCCCTTGGTTGAGAGGCAGACACCTTTACCACTAGGCCACCACTCCCCTGTAGTCTTAACACATTAAATTAATACAGGACAACCCCTGCACAGCAACAATCTTTGGGAGACAAAAATTTTGGTTGTCCCCTGAAAGGTTTTGCTCCAGAGAGGTTGAAATGGGAAATCTTATCTTAGAAAATTATATACCACTGACTGTTGTATTGAGGTTTTTTGTGTTTTTTTTTTTTTTACAGAGAGTCAATATGCTGAGGCTAAACTTTATTTGATTCTGTCTTAAAAGCATCAGAAATAAAAAATAAACATATCTTGTTTTATTGTTTTAATTCTTTTCACTGGTTTTAAATAAATTTATTGACACAAAATTATGTATATAAAGTACTTTCACCAAACTAACAAATAAAAATATTTCCAAAAATACAACTTAACAACAATATAAATATTTCCAAAATTACAATTTAACAAGAATTTACACTAAAACTTATATAATTTACTTCCAAGGTTACACTATATTAAGTTTATACTCAAGTTTTAGCTTTTGGCCAAATGGCCTTTTGTTAGGTTGTATTTTCCAAGCAAATTCACCAAATACCGAACAGAAATTCGGATGGAAATTTGTAATTCAATAATGATCATACATAGCATTGTATGATAAAATATGTATTATATATAAGCAAATAAGCAACAACTTTATTTAATGAGGCAATACTGTTGGGCAAGCCCAGTCTTCTCTGTGAGTCTGAACAATGTACAAATGTATAATAAGGAGTACATCAATCCAAATAAAGTAATAAAATCTTTGTAATTTGTAAATATGTATGTATCTAAATTAACAAAATTCAATTTTGTAATTCTATCAAATTCAATATACTTTTGTCATCGGCAAGCAAAATAAGCACTTGAGTATTCTGATACAAAAAAGTTGAGATTCAAACAAAAAGACTTTCATAACTCAGAATAATCTAAAAAATTAGAAATTTCATCAAAATTTACCCAAAAAAATCTGATCTTCTATAGAAATACTATATGTTTTTAATAGATGTATATAGAGATGGGGTATTTTATAGCAAAACTGATATACTTTGGAGCAGCAAGCCTCCAGATTCCTGCTAATTTTCATGAAAATTTTGAAAATGTGAAGTGAACAAAGAAAATAATTTACACATTGCAATAACAACCCATGTTATTTACCAAAAAAATATTTTAAAAAAAATAGCCCTATAAAAATATGGTGAAAAATACTGAAGAAAAAAAACTGGTCATTTTTCGCACAGGAATTATTCTTTTATCTTAAATCATTTTACTTTTCTATAATTCTCACATTACATTTTCCCAAAGTTTGATTTTCTTGAAATAATTTGGCTCATCTGGAGGCATGCAGCTTAAATATCGGTATAAAAAGATCAAATTAAAATAAGAGTTCTAAAAAGTGTGCTTACTACAGCTTATCTTATAAAGTTACAATACAAGTTTCTAATAATCAACATACAAAATAATAAATACTGCTCTAAATAGACTCAAACCAACAATAAACATCTGTTTAATTTCTATGAAAAAAAAAAAAAAAAATTAAAAAGTTCTTATAGCAAAATTACAATACAATTCTGTACAAGAGCCATTCAACATGGCCATCCCCGGCCGAATGTGTTTGCTCATTGGAAGAAAGTATATGTAGTAGAGCAGAATAATTCCATTTTAAGAGGTCTTTTGGTAATGAAAACTGATGGCTGAAGTGATTACAGATTTGAAACCTATGTGAATACTGATGGCTGAAAATAACAATGGGTGTTCGGAAACTTGGGTTCTACTTCAAATATAAATCTAAACGAGTATGCGCCTTTAACTTTTATTTCCTTGATAAACGTCAATAAGCGTTGATAAGCGTTGATAAGCGATTCTCTGAAAATATTCATTTACAATTTGTACTTCGCAATAAATAATAAACATAAAAACATTCACATCATCAATAAACTATATATGAATTACACAATAAATCTAATTAGAAATTTTGTACCTTTAAATTTAAATCTTACTGTAAATTATCTTTTAAAACAATTGCATTATTTTGTTCAAAATTAAACATACCGATTTTGACTTGTCTCAATACATCAAGTTCCAGATTTAAAATGACGAGATTCTCAATAACAAAACAAAACAAAAATGATGACGTCGACGTAAACATCTTACGTCGCGTAAAGTAGCGTAACATATTGACGCCATTAACAACGTTCACAAATCTGAAGTACTTAGAAATCAATACGTTTCTAACAGTCCTCGCCATGAAATTACTCTTAAATTTCATCAAAATTGGCAATAAAAAGTACATGTACAATAAAGAGACAAAATTGACCTTTGCCAACTTAAAAATATGTATATTCGAATGGTAAATGTTAAAGCTTAGCTTTTAAACTTTAAAATGTCAATAAGCAACATGAGTATGACTAAGGTGAACTTTCAAGTAGACACAATTTAGTAATAGATTTCACTGATTCAGTGTCTTTGTATTTAACAACACAACTTCTAACATGTCCATCTCGGCTTTCTCGTATCTGGATAACACGTCCTAAGGGCCATTGTCCCCTTGTAGTATTCTCGTCAGAAACTAACACAATGTCACCAACACGCAAATCTGTAGTTTTCCTCTGCCATTTTGAACGACTTTGCAGGGACGGTATATATTCACGGACCCATCTTCTCCAAAATATATTAGCCAGATATTGTACTTGTTTCCACCAACGCTTTACATAATTGTCTTCATTCTTAAACACTCCCTTTGGAATACTGCTGTTAGATTTCATTAATAGTAACATGTTTGGAGTTAAGGCTAACAAGTCATTTGGGTCGTCACTAACAGGGGTTATTGGTTCTATCGTTGAGTACCCTTTCGGCTTCTGTCATCAAAGTAAGAAGCTGCTCATCTGTAAGAAGTTGTTGCTTGATTAATGATTTCAAAATAGTTCTCGTAGAACGAATCAGTCTCTCCCACGCTCCTCCTCGGTGACTTGCTTGAGGTGGGTTAAAGTTCCACTTAATTTCTTTTTCAGTCATAAATTTTCCTATTTTCGAATTGTTCCATTCTTGAATCGAGTGTCTTAATTGACGATCACCGCTCACAAGATTTGTTCCATTATCACTGTACACCTTCTTCGGATATCCTCTTCTAGCCGTAAAACGCTGAAATGCTGCGATGAATGAGTCAGTTGTCAAAGTGTGTGTAACTTCAAGATGTACTGCTCTAGTTGCAAGACACGTGAAAAGACAACCGTATCTCTTAACATGTGTACGCTCTGCTTTTACAATAAGTGGTCCAAAGTAATCAATACCTACATTCGTGAACGGAGGTTCATCTGGTGTCGTCTGCTCGGGTAGGAGAGGGGCCATCTGTTGAGTCATCAATGGGGTATGTTGTCGTCTGCATATAATGCAATTCTTTACAATATTTTTCACTGCACTAGGTCCCTGAAGTATCCAGTATTTTTCACGGATGCGGCTAGTACATGCTGTTTCCCAGCATGACCGTTATTTTCATGTATATGTCGTATTATCAATCTTGTCACGGTATTTTT
This sequence comes from Ruditapes philippinarum, assembly GCF_026571515.1. Classification (NCBI taxonomy): domain Eukaryota; kingdom Metazoa; phylum Mollusca; class Bivalvia; order Venerida; family Veneridae; genus Ruditapes; species Ruditapes philippinarum. The sequence continues at coordinate 9,122 of NW_026866034.1, read as the reverse complement.
ATTGGGTAGTATCACTGGACATTTACTCGGTTTTGCGAGATTGAAGTCGACCCTGTACCCGAATGAGGTCATCATATATCACAGGATTCAATGAAGCGATACTGCTGTCCTTTTTGACCGGCTTAGAATTTGTAAATTGTTAATTTCACTAGAAAATGCTGTATTCTGTACATACAACATTATGTTATGCTCTGCTGTCTGGATTTCTTCTATGTTAAGTTGCCATCTACCATTTTTCAACTTGTGTTTTAGGTATCGCTGTCTGCAGAAAGTCTTGTATCTTAGCAACCATGCGACTGCTCTTCTTAGTTTTCGTCCAGCTACTATAGCGATCTATAATGCTATCTAGGCATTCAGCTGCAGAAGTTTTATTAATCAGGACTTCTTTCTTTGACCTCGTTATCATTTTCTGCTACTTCCGGCGGAAGTGGATTTTTTGTCCATTTTTCAGAGTCTTGCTGAAAGAAACGTTGGTCCATTTAACCATAAATGAAGTTTTTCAGTATCGTATGCACTTATTCCTCTGGAAGCTATGTCTGCGGGATTCGAACTTGTGTGCACATGGCGCCACTGGTCTGGGAAGTTGTTTCATGAATTATGCTGAGTCTATTCCCAACAAACGTCTTGAACCGCTTGGACACGTTATTTATATATCCAAGAACAATCATGGAGTCTGTCCAAAAGGTAACTTGGTCAAAATTCATATCTAATTCTTCAGATAACATTGCAAATAATCTACACCCTACTACAGCGCCAGATAACTCCAGTCGTGGAATAGACATCTGCTTTATTGGTGCTAGATGAGACTTTCCTATCACCAGGGAACAATGTACGTTGTCATGTACATCAACAAAACGCAAGTAAGCACATGCACCATAGCCTCGTTCCGAGCCATCACTGAATATATGTAACTGGGTATTTCTGACGGTCCCAAATCCCTGTGGTCTGTACCAGCGATTCACAGATAGCTTTTCTAAGCTAGATAAGGTAGATAACCAAGTTTGCCATTCATTACTGATGTTTTGTGGTATCTGGTCGTCCCAGCCAATCTTCAATCTGCACAAACTTTGAACTATACCCTTGGCCTGGAGTGTAACAGGTGACACAAGTCCAAGTGGGTCGTATATAGAACTTACGACGGAAAGAATTCCACGTCTCGTGAAAGGCTTCTTTTCCAATTTTACTTTAAAACAAATTTTATCTTCATTTACATTCCAAAGTACTCCTAAGGCGCGGTCACAAGGTAAGGCATCATCGAGACTCAAATTTACAACAGAAGGCGCGCGTTCGGATTCTGGGATAGCATTCAAAACTTCTCTGCTGTTACTTAGCCATTTAGTTAGTCGAAATCCGCCTAACTTCATAATTGACTGAAGATCAGTTGCTAACTTTATTGCCTTTTGTTCTGATTCCACAGACTTCAAACAGTCGTCAACATAAAAATTTCTCTGGACTGTAGTAACCACTTCCGGTTCAAATATTTCGGCATTGTCAACTGCAGTTCTCTTTAAGGCATACGCCGCACAACTTGGTGATGATGTCGCTCCAAACAAGTGTACATTCATGCGGTAACACTTTGGTTTCTTATTTAAGTCCCCACCAGGCCACCATAGAAAACGTAAAACATTGCGATCTTCATCCGTAACGCGCACTTGATGAAACATGGATTCTATATCCGCGGCAAGGGCTATTTTCTCTTTCCTAAAACGAATTACTACGCCCATAAGACTGTTCATTAGGTCAGGTCCTTGGAGCAGTTGGCTATTCAATGAAACGCCTTTATACTTCGCAGCGCAATCAAACACAATGCGAACTTTCCCTGGTTTGTTTACATTAGTAACTGGATGATGTGGTAAATACCAGATACGTTTGTGATAGTTTTCGTCCTCCAATTCCGGTAATTCAGTCGCAAAACCTTTCTCTATATATTCATTCATGGTAGTTGTGTACATTTTCTGTAATCCTGGGTCACGTGACAGTTTGTTTTTCAGTTGTTGGAGACGCACTTGAGCGAGTGGAATGTTGTTAGGCAATTGTCCGTTTTCGTTTTTCCATGGTAACCCCATCATGTAGTGTCCGTCTTTATGAATAAGAGAAGATTCCATTATTTTCATTGCACTTTTGTCTTCTAAGGACATAGAAGTTTTCTCGTTCAATCTGTCGTTGAAATCAGTATTCCACATCTTTTCTAATTGTTCCTGTAATAATATGTCTCTGGACTGTTCAAAGTGGATATTTACTGCACTGGGAGCTGTATCGTCTTTCAAGGGACCACGAATCGCCCATCCTAGGCTGCATATGGTTGGTCACTATCTCCTGACCGTACTTCTAAGGGGATATGGGCTGCTGGGAAATCTGTGCCAATAAGAAGCATTACATCAGTATTGGGAATTTGGGGAATTTCAATGTCAGATAAGTATGGAAAAGTTTTGTAGTCTAAATGCATTGCCGCTGATTTTGCAGATATCGGTAGCTTCTTCACCGACCATACCTTACGGAGGGAGACTTCCTCACTTCCGGTTCCGTTTACAGCCATAACTGTAAGGTTCGCTTCATATCCATAACTCGTGCTGCTAGATGAGTTCACGGTTGATATTTGGAACGTAATTTGCTTACAATCAACATTTAACTTCTGTAACAGTCTCTCGTCACATAGTGTTTTATCAGCCCCATCGTCTAACAGCGCGTATGTATGACACTGAATCCCGTTTTCGCCTCTTACAATCACAGGCACAACACCCAAACAGTTCTTCACAAATGAACTCTTAACAGCTGCGCAATTCACCGAGGATTGTGTGACTGAGGCCTCGTTACGTGGTCCAGTCCAACTATGTAGTAGAATATTGTGTTTAATTCTACAATCCGGCACGGTACATAACTTTGGTTTTCTACAGTTATTAAAGGAATGATTTCCTTTCAAACAATTAAAGCACAGTTTGTTCTTTTTAACTACGTCGTTCCGTTCGTTTAAATTCATAGACTTAAATTTCACACATGAACATAAGTCTGTACAGTTACCATGGCAACATCTACATTTTCGCTCGTACTTCTTCATTTCCGTATTACTCTGAGTAGTCAGTGTTGTTATATCTTTTGATGGTTTTTCAGCATAAAATCGACCGGAAGTCGTCTTGTGTTCCACTTTTAATGTTCTGTTCTCCTTAACAATGTCTATACCGTACATGGAATTAGCAACTCGCGACTTTTCATCTACAAATCTCGCTAAATCGGAAAACTTTGGTTCTCTACCAGACTCATTAATCACGTGTGCGATCTCAACCCATTTCACTCTCAAATGCATTTGGTAACCGCTTCACTATACGTCTCAAATTTTGAGAGTTATCTATTTCACAAGAGAAACCTAGTTGTGATAACGTGATTTCACATTTTTGCATTTCCATGGCTAAATTAGAAATACCTTTAATGTCAGATGCTGATAACTGGGGACCTTCTACAAGTTTTTCAATGTATGTCCTCGTGATCACGTGCGGTCTTCCATAACGAGAGTATAAGATTTCTCGTGCGCGTTTGTATCCTTCACTTGGTTCTAACAACACACAGTCTTCGATACAAATTTTTGCTTCTCCGTAACAGTATTGTATTAAATAGCTCAACCGTTGGCTGTCATCAGAAACTCTATTTTCTATATTAGTTTCAAAGTTCTTTATAAACTTGCAATATTCCGTTGGCTTTCCGCTGAAAGTTAATAGTTCCGGTTTTGGTAAATTGAATCCCTCGTGCAGCGCGAAAGCAAGTTTTTGAAATGCTGTATCAATACCGGATTCACTAACTTCGGAATTTCTTGTACATGATTCGTTACCAGATACTGCGTTTAGCGTGCGATTTGACAATTTGTACGATTCAGTATTACTCATATAACGTGCAGCACGGGAGTTAGTGCGTTCAACAATGTCGTCTGCATCAAATCCGCTTGTACCGCCCAACATTCTGTGATGATTATTATTAATTCCATCATCGGATAATAAACATGCTGATGTATCAGTTCTGGATTTGAAAATCCCATCTTTGCCTGTATGACGTTTATTTGAATTTTGTTCACTAGGAGACTCATTGATTAATATCGTCTGCTTTGAAGATTCATCCGCGTTAACACAATTGTCTTGCCATACGGATTCTTCTATCTGCGCTTCTTCAAGAACGACCTGTTGATCAAGTAATTGCTGTTTAAATTCGAGTTCCTTTCGCGCTAATTCGAGTCCATGTTTTTTCTCCAATGATTTTAATTTTAATTCCGCAATCAAACGTTTTGCTTTCGCACTTTTTCAACTTTGCCTGTGATGACACGGAATTTGCACTGCTAACTGTAGATAAAAAACATCATCATCAGGTATTTTCTGCACAGTTTTCCACTGTGAAAATCTTTTCCTGGCACTCAAAGAAGTTTTGACTACAATGTTCGTAATTCAATTCAAGCGTTTTCCGTACATCCGGGTCTGAGCATAAGTCTAAGCATAACAAATGTGTTGATTTAAATGATTCAAAGCGCTCACACAACGTGTCATACAATATTTGTACCTCATCTGCGTTCTCATGTGATATCATTTTCAGTTCTAAGTCTTTGTATAATCGGGTCAATTTTCCGAGTTGCGAAGAACGTGAACGTTTAACACTACCAAAATCCTCATGCGTAGGATCTGTTCCATTTTCGGTAGATACTTCCTCCATATTGAAGAAATCCAGAATTGTTCGGGAACTTGGGTTCTACTTCAAATATAAATCTAAACGAGTATGCGCCTTTAACTTTTATTTCCTTGATAAACGTCAATAAGCGTTGATAAGCATTGATAAGCGATTCTCTGAAAATATTCATTTACAATTTGTACTTCGCAATAAATAATAAACATAAAAACATTCACATCATCAATAAACTATATATGAATTACACAATAAATCTAATTAGAAATTTTGTACCTTTAAATTTAAATCTTACTGTAAATTATCTTTTAAAACAATTGCATTATTTTGTTAAAAATTAAACATACCGATTTTGACTTGTCTCAATACATCAAGTTCCAGATTTAAAATGACGAGATTCTCAATAACAAAACAAAACAAAAATGATGACGTCGACGTAAACATCTTACGTCGCGTAAAGTAGCGTAACATATTGACGCCATTAACAACGTTCACAAATCTGAAGTACTTAGAAATCAATACGTTTCTAACAATGGGCAATAACTGAAAAATAATGCTGAAAATAACAAAGGGCAATAACTGAAAAATAATGCAGGGTAGGTTATCATTCTTGTGTGCTGCACCCTTCCTCAGTAAAATCTATCCACCTATGAAGTTTCAACTTGATACCTCAAATACTTTTTGAGATAAGCTCTGGACAAAATAGTATGAAAAAGAACAAAGGGCAATAACTCAAAAATTATATAGGGAAAAGTTATCTTGTGCACAGCATTCCTCTGAATAAGATCTATCCACCTATGACATTTCATGTTGACAGCTCAAACACTTTTGAGTTATGCTCCACTAAGGTGAAAAATTAAGTATGAAAAATAACAAAGGGCAATAACTAAAAAGTTATACAAGAGGGTCATGATGGCCCAGAGTCGCTCACCAGAAACAACTGCTATTCAGAGTTGGAAATTATCCATTGTTAATATTTTCTGATATTTAATTTGAGCATAGAATATGTTTAAACAATAATTTGAAGAAATGCCATGACCTGGGGCATTTAAGCTTTAGCTTAAACGGCGCCAATCAAATTAATATTAAGAAAAACTTGATAAAAGACTACCTAATAATGCTAGTTTAATTTGGTGATCATCTATCAATTATTTCAGTAGAAAAAGAGGCCAATCAAATTAATATGAGCAAACTTGATAAAAGTGTATCTAAGAATGCTACAGACAAAGTTTGGTGATCATCCATCAATTAGTTCTGTAGAAATAGACATTTAAAGGTATTTATTTCTATTTTTAGCTTTAGCGGCCCCTAAAAGGGGCCAATCAAATTGATATGATAAAAGACTACCCAAGAATGCTACAGACAAAATTTGGTGATCATTCATCAATTAGTTCTATAGAAGATGTTTAAAGGTTTTTCTATTTTTAGCTCTAGAGACCCCTAAAAGGGGCCAATCAAATTAATATGAGCACAGTTGATATCAGACTACCCAAGAATGCTACAGACAAAGTTTGGTGATCATCCATCGATTAGTTCTGTAGAAGAAGACATTTAAAGGTTTTTCTATTTTTAGCCCTAGAGACCCCTAAAAAGGGCCAATCAAATAAATATAAGCAAATTTGATAAAAGACTACGTAAGAATGCTACAGACAAAGTTTGGTGATCATCCATCAATTAGTTCTTTAGATATAGATGTTTAAAGGTATTTCTATTTTTAGCTTTAGCGGCCCCTAAAAGGGGCCAATCAAATTAATATGACCAAACTTTATAAAGGACTACCCAAGAATGCTACAGACAAAGTTTGGTGATCATCCATCCATTAGTTCTGTAGAAGAAGATGTCTAAAGGCTTTTCAATTTTTAGCCCTAGAGACCCCTAAAAGGGGCCAATTAAATAAATTTGAGCATAGTTGATATCAGACTACCCAAGAATGCTACACACAAAGTTGGGTGATCATCCATCAATTAGTTCTCTAGATATAGATGTTTAAAGGTATTTCTATTTTTAGCTTTAGCGGACCCGAAAAGGGGCCAATCAAATTAATATGAGCAAATTTGATAAAAGACTATCCAAGAATGCTACAGACAAAGTTTGGTGATTATCCATCAATTAGTTGTAGCAGAAGATGTTTAAAGTTTTTTTCTACTTTTAGCTCTGTTGACCCCTAAAAGGGGCCAATTGAAACTAGAACTATCACTAAATGTGATTAATACCCCCACAAGACTGCTTCGGAAATGAGGTTGTTACTAGTAACAGAATACCTTGTAAAAGAATTGAAATTGAGTTATGGTTGTGGGCAATTTAAGATAGTTGTGGTTCTTGTATGTTGCATTTCCTTTCAATGTGGTTGGCCATTGATGAAGTTTTATTAAATTACTCTGTAATAAGTCCAGAAAGACAAGGAAAAGGAACAAAGGGCAATAACTCTATAAATACTGAAGATGGAGTTATGGTTATTATACACTGCACTTCCTCTCATTGCGTTTGACCATTGTATGAAGTTGTATTGAATTCCAACTAGTAGTTTTCAAGTTATGCTCTGGACAAGAAAAAAGCAATGGAAAAGTAACAAAGGGCAATAACTCTATAATTACTCTGGACAGAGTTAAAGTTCTTGTGCACTGCACTGCCTCTTATTGTGCTTGACCATTGTATGAAGTTGTTTTGAATTTCAACCTGTACATTTTAAGTCATGCTCCGGACAAGGAAAAGTATCAAAGGGCAGTAACTCTGTATTTTTCTCAAAATGGAGTTATGGTTCTTGTGCACTGCACTTCCTTTTAATGTCCTTGACAACTGTATGAAGTTGTATTGAATTCCAACCAGTAGTTTTCCAGTTATGCTCCGGACAAGGTAAAGTAACAAAGGGCAAAAACTCTATAGTTAGTCAAGATGGAGTTATGGTTCTTGTGCACTGCACTTCCTCTCAATATACTTGACCATTGTATGAAGTTATATTGAATTCCAACCTTTAGTCTTCAAGTTATGCTCCAGACAAAAGAAAGCAATGGAAAAGTAACAAAGGGCAAAAACTCTGGTATTAGTCAAGATGGAGTTATGGTTCTTGTGCACTGCACTTCCCCTTATTGTGCTTGACCATTGTATGAAGTTGTTTTAAATTCCAACCAGTAGTTTTCAAGTGATGCTCCGGACAAGGAAAAGTAACAAAGGGCATTAACTCTGTAATAAGTCAAGATGGAGTTATGGTTCTTGTGCACTGCACTTCCTCTCTATGTGCTTAACCATTGTATGAAGTTATACTGAATTCCAACCATTAGTCTTCAAGTTATGGCCCGGACAAAAGAAAGCAATGGAAAAGTAACAAAGGGCAATTACTCTGCAATTACTTTAGATAGAGTTATGGTTCTTGTGCATTGCACTTCCCCTTATTGTGTTTGACAATTGTATGAAGTTGTTTTGAATTCCAGCCAGTAGTTTTCAAGTTATGCTCCGGACAAGGAAAAGTAACAAAGGGCAATAACTCTGTAATTAGTCAAGATATAGTTATGGTTCTTGTGCACTGCACTTCTTCTCAATGTGCTTGACCATTGTATGTAGTTATATTGAATTCCAACCATTAGTCTTCAAGTTATGCTCCGGACATGGAAAATGCAACGGACAGCTGGACCGACCGACCGAACGGCCGACCAACCGACCACCGGGTGACTCCTATATCCCATGATATATATCCTATATGACATGAGCAAATTCAAGTGTGCCTTTCACAAGGATGCTACAGACCAAATTTGAAGTAAATCTGCCCAGCGGTTTCAGAGAAGAAGATGATTGTTGACGCATAACACCGGACGCCGGAGTATCCCCCTTTGATATTAATAGCTCACCCTGAGCCTTCAGCTCTGGTGAGCTAAAAAGGTAGAGTTATCATTTTTGTGCACTGCACACCTCCTGAGTTTCTGGACAAAAATTAATTCTGAAAAAAAACAATGGGCAATAACTAAAAAATTATGCAGGGTAGAGTTATCATTCTTGTGCACAGCATTCCTCCTCAATAAGATCTTTCCACCTATGACATTTCATGTTGACATCTCAAACACTTTTGAGTTATGCTGCACTCGGGTGAAAAATTAGGTATGAAAAATAACAAAGGGCAATAACTAAAAAATTATGAAAGGTAGAGTTATCATTCTTGTGCACTGCACACCTCCTGAGGGAGATCTATGCACCTATGAAGTTTCATGTTGATATCTCAAAGGCTTTTTGAGTTATGCTCTGGACAAAAATTAATTTTGAAAAATAACAAAGGGCCAATAAACTCAAAAATTATGCAGGTAGAGTTATCATTCTTGTGCACTGCACTCCTCCTTAATGAGGTCTATCCACCTATGAAGTTTCAAGTTGATACCTCAAATACTTTTGAGATATGCTCCGGACAAAAATGTCGGACGGAGAAGGATCGGTCGGACGGACGGAGACTTTTTCTGTATCCCCTGCCGCCTTTTTCGGCG